>NC_133652.1:287337178-287608154 GCF_009905375.1 Apium graveolens | reverse complement strand
GTCGGAGTGTCCCGGTTAGACTGAAGATTGGAGTGGGTCCGATAACCTATGAACAACAACCTAAGTCGGAGTTAAACCATGGTCACTTAAGAAACTAGACTTTAACCAATTGAACCCTAACGATTGCTTATGGTCACTTCTACGCTTAAGGAATCACATAAGTCGTTCTAGTACCCTTGGTTCCATCATTTTTAATAAATTAACCATTAAGAATTTTAAGGGGATTCTTTCGCGAGTACTCTACCAACTGCCTAATACACTTGACATAATTGTTTCATAATCCAATTATTCATTTAAGGGCCTTAACCAAGGTTTTAAAGTAAGGCGAGGGGTAATGGTTCATTCGCGAAACGCCGTTACTTAAAATGGTCGTTTCTCCTAAACCGTACATCGGATTTAAGCGAACCACATATCAAAATGAAGCTTACGACATAATCTAGATAAACATGGAAAAGTAACAGATTCAATAGTTAGCTCTCTGTCCGAACACTAAGAACAAGCAGTTGTATGAAATTGGGCATTACGACGGCTATGCGCGATTACAAGTTTTGAACCACTCCAAACAACCACCATTCAACTCACAACCAACAATACAACCAACCCTCATCCAAACCTTACTACATCAGTCCCCAAATCTCAAGATTTTCCAATTTATACAACCCCACACATGAACTACTAGCTATACTTAAGTTTCATTAACTATAAACAAGATTTCAACATCCAAATCACTACAAATCCAATCCAAACTCTAAACACACAAGTATCATGCTTCTCATTTATTATAACCATCAAAACCATCGTAATACTCAAAGTAAAGGTAGGGTTTGGAGGTGTTATACCTTCCTTGGAGTGATTAGAGTAGCTAGGAAGTCTTAGGGAGCCTCCTACAAGCTTGATCTTTCCAAATAAATCAAGAACATAAAGTTAGGTTTTAAAGTTTCTAAAAGTCAGATTGAAAGAACTGTCAAAAGAGGGTCTTACCATGCTTATTTGGACGAGACTTGTCAACAAGAGTTGTAGACCATCTCAATACCTTTCCAAAGAGCTATAGAACATACTATTTGAGTAAGTATTGAAGGAGATATGGTAGTTTGAAGTTGCTGCTCTGGTTTTGGCCGAGAGCTTTTTGAAGGAAATGAAAGTCAACTTGTATTTTGTGTTTTTGATTTGTTTTGGCTTGGTTGCTTTGTTTTGTTTTGTTAATTATCCTTTTACCATGGTAAAAAATGAATGGCTTAAAATCAACCAGCCAATCCCTTCATTTGTCATGCTTATGTCACCATGCCTATGTCATCCATTTGCCACATGTCTCTTCCTTGTGGTTTGATGATGTCACAATCCTTGGCTTCTTGTACAAGCTTGTCTCTTGGTCGCTTATTTGTTTTACGGTTCGCTTAACTCGTTCTCGTTCGCGTTTGAGGGATCATATCCGGGATCTTATTACTTGGGTTCCCCTAAACCTTTCTCAAGATTTTGTATTTCTTTTATGATCCTCTCTTATAATCCTTGAATTTAAATCATTTTAATCATTACCTTATACTCAATTCTTTCAGTATCTGGTGGATTTTCGGGAAAAATCAAAGTGTTCGAATTTGGATTCTGACGATCTTTACATACACTTATTTACTTTATGGAGTACTAATACGATCTTAGAATTTCCATAACAATACTCCTATATAGTGTGGTATGATAATTTTCCTTAATCAGCATCATCAGCAAAAGTTACTATTCATCCATGTTTCAAAAATTTCCAAAAAAAATGGGGTTATTATAATATATTACCAAGTTACAAGTGAATCAGACAAACTAATACAATGAAATGTGTCTTTGTCTAATCACATGCTTCTTCATTTCTCCATCCAGTATCTTTGATTTTCTTCAAGTAAGATGGAAATGGAAATGATTCTTTGTTCTCTAAAACCTATATATAGGCTACGACATTCCATTTGTATACAATCAACCCATATGACTGCCAAGTCACTGTCAACTGCTTTTTGAATTTGATCATCCGTTGGAACTCTCTTGGATCATCCGTTGAGACTTTGTTGATCATCCGTTGAGAGTCTGGTTGATCATCCGTTGAAAATCTAGTTGATCATCCGGTGAAACCTTGGGAAACATCCGTTGAGAGTATCTTCATGGAAGTTAGCTCTATTTCACTTATCCAATATTACAAGGCATCCAATATCTATAATTAGCCAACCTATCTTGCATATCAATCTAGTAGTCAACATGACTTAGAATATATGATAGTAGTACTGTTAGTTAGGATTGTAGTATTACATATATTATTGTTAGTTGAGGTCAGTATGAAATTTATTAAAATTTCACTAAAAAAATTAAAATTTTCGAGAAAATATCATTTTTAAGTTAAGTTTTTTATACAATTCTTACCACTTAATTTATAAAATCTCATTTTATTTACAATGCAAAATAAATTAGAGTAATGCTTGTTTACCTATGCTTGTAAATGTTTATACATGGAGCAGACTTTCTTAAATTATATTTTTATAAAAAGAAAAAATTGAATTTTTAATAGAAAATTAATACTAAGATAAAAAATGATTTAAACTAAATTGGGCCCATTGAAACCCATGATATAAAATTAGGCCTGCAAAATAGAGGATATCAAAAAATGTAGTTAAAACCCTAATATAAGCACAATCCCCCTTATAAACAAAATGAATTTGTACATGGCCATGAAATAGGCCATGAAATAGTGTTTTCCAGTTATTTGTATTTTTATGAAAGAGTGTTTTGGTGCTGTAAGGTTAAACACATCTTCAAATGAATTGGTGGAGGACTAATCAAATGAATTGGTGGAGGACAAAGTGGATAAGGTTTACAGTTTATGATGAATTGATGTTGTTTAACAAAGTTAAGTTAAGGATATTTTTTCCCAATATCCTACAACTTATTAAGGCATTACAGTATGCATGAATGTGTTAAAACTTATAAAAACATAAGGTACTCTCTCAATGGATGACATAGTAGATTATGCATTGAGAGCTACAAAATACACTTAATTAAATCTACTAAGGTGTTTTACTTAGCTTATCATCAAGCCTACAACGTATTCCTAACAATGTCCCCCAATTTATATCTACTGGGACTGTAGGCATAAATTTAGAGGGACTTGATGATAACAAAACTCCTCTTTACATAGAGATTATTCAAGAGCAGATAAAACTTACAAGTGCTGCAAATTTATTAAAAATTGTACAAAAGAAGGTTCATAGAAAATTACAAGCCATTTTCAACGTGCTCCTTTAAACTGAGCAAGTTAATATTTTATTCTTGAATGTCTAGTCATCTTTCCCAGTTCTTTATTATTCTCTTCAATCTGGTGTTGAAGTTGTCTGTAGAACCCGGATTCATCTTCATTTGATTGATCCAGCATCTCCTGCATTTCCATGAGAGTTTCATTGCTTGATATCTTTAGCTGATCATCTAATCTGAAGAATCTTCTTATGTTCTTTTCATCCTTGAACTCCATTAACCACTATGGCTTCAAATGCACTCTATTCCCATTGTAAGGAATGGTCAAGACTATTGGGAGTGCATTTGGCTCTCTCCAGCTCTGTCTTATTCTTTCAATCTGATTGAGTATCTCCTTCTTGGCAACAATGTTAAAGCCAAGATTTTATTGATTGAGGAGAATATCTTCACTAAGACAGAGTAGCCTTGATTGAGAATCCTATTAAGAGACAAAGTAAACTGATTTCCACCCTTGTATCTGAACACACATCTTTTTGGGAACATGTTGTGGGCATTAATTGCTCTCACTTTATCTAGCTCATCTAGATAGAGATTGATGTGTGAAAACTCCTTTATATCACGATAAATAGTTGATCTCCTTTGTTGACAGTAGGTTTGATTTTGGATAGATTTTTGGATTTCAATGGAACTGGATTGACTGGCTTTCTTTTTGGACTTTCTTCTTTTGGCTGAGGTAGATGGAATTGGGAGGTTAAGATCAGTAATTGGTAGGCTTTCCAGTCTATTGGTTCATCATTAGGAATTATTGGTTGACCATGGAAATTCACATCAGAATAAACCTTGAATTCAGCTTGCTCCATTGTGGGCAAGGTTGGTTGATTTGATAGTAGACTGGGTAGGCTCAGGTTCATCTTCTTTCTCTTCTTCATCTCAAAATTCCAGCTTCCTTTTGGTTGTTTCCTTTCTCATCCTTTTTCCAATTTTCTGCTTTGGTTCCTCCAGATTCTCAGTTTTAGTGATAGTGGCAGGTTTCTCAGCTTCCAATTTGGTAGCAACCTTTTCAGCCTTTTTCTTAGCTTCCAAGGTAGCCTGCTTTTTCTGATTCTTAAGTCTCGACTTTTCTTTTATTTTGGCTTCTGCAAATTGTGGATGTCCAGCTATCACACAAATTTCTTTTCCATGTCTGTAGACTTTTGCTATCCTTTCTTTAAAACTGAATCTCTTGGATCTTTGATGTGAGGAATAGAATGACCAAGCAATTTCTTTTCATCTAGCTGAGGAGCTGCATAGACTAGATCCAAAGGATTCTTGGTAGAATGTTTTGATGAATGATTCTTGGGCTTCAAAATCACATTGGCCTCTGATGTCTTCTAGCAGAGGTTTGACCTCTCTCATGTTCCTCAAGCTCATTTCACTAATAGGAATTTGTCTTAGTTGAGTGAAGTGTTTCACAGATTTTTCTTGCTTTGTAACTGGACTAAAAACCTTTTCAATCTTCTCATCCATTTGCTTCATTTATTCATTCAGCCTGAGCTCAGCTGCTGCAATATTGATCAAATCAATGCCATCCAGAACTGGTGGCTTTGAGAAATTAATGGCTGGAACAATTACTTTGCTGACTTGAATTTGCATATCCTTCTCCCCCTCACTAACTTGAGTAATTGCATCTTTCTCCCCCTTTTTGTTATCATCAAGTTGTGCAGGGTTGGAAGTCTGAACAACCACCAATTTTTGTAGTAATTGAGTTTGAGTTTGTTGGTTGGGAAGGATTTGAGCAACTGAGTCTTCAACTTTAGACAGTATTGAACCCAGATTCTCAACCTTTTTATTCAAGTCATACTATTTCCTAAGATTTTGATTGAAACTGGTCATTGTTGTATCAGGAAGTTTAGCATCCAGTTTCTTATACAGATCATCCTTGACTTGAGCCAAATCGTGTTTCAATACATCTACAGTTTGATGATGTTGAAGAGCTTGAATTTTATGTAACTGTAGAGACTCCAGATGGGTTTGCAGAAGTTTCTTGGTGCTGGTATTGTTGGTGGCTTGAATAGCATCTTGAGTTTCATGAACTAGTTTGAACAAGATTGACTTGAAATGATGAAGATTGAAACTTTTGAGAACATCGAATCTAGAGTTTCAGTCTATCCCTATATGTTCATGCTTATTTCTTCATCATCCTCTTCAAGAAGTAACCACCAAAAGAATCACCAGAGGCTGCAGAATTATACTCAAAATACTCACTAGTGGTGGAAGGAAGTGAGTTGATTGCATCTTTGGCCCTTAGCATGAAAGTTGTTGTACGCACCAAGTTTAATGCTCTTTCAGCAGCCTCATTGCCCTGTTTAGCTAAAATTTGATAAGCTGGAACAGGATGAATAAATGCCTCAGCTTCAAAGAAGCAGAGTCTAAAACAGCCTGATATTCTTACTGAAATAGCTACTTCTTTTCACCCTCATTGGCATCCCTTATGTCACTAACAATGGGCTCTTCCCATTCTTCATTTGTACCTGCTTTTCTCTCATGATCTCTCATTTCTTGCATCAAGGGCTCCCCTTGGCGTCCCACCCTCACCTTCACCCATCTAAAGTAGGACTCCTCTTACCCCACTCTTGCCATGCTGGAAGAAATAGCATGCACTTTTCACTCATTATCTCCTTTTGCCTGAGAGCAACTCAGCCTTTCACTCAGTTCACTCCCTTCCCTCAATCCTAGTATGTGATTGAACTATTACTAAGTCATCTGCACTTGTAACCTTTGTGGAAATTTTAAGTGGTACAGAGACTTTCAACGGATGTGTGATATCCGTCAAAATAGTAGGTAAAAAATTCAACCGATAATTGTTGTTAAGCACATCCGTCTAGAGACAATCACTAGTCGACGGATGAAAAATATCCGTCGAGTGAGAAGAAATGATAGAGTTTGGAGTAGAAACTACTATAGAATCTGTGATGATTAATTTGAGATTATCCACGGATTTCTCAGTATTTTCAGAAAGAAATGGCAAGTGAGCCACAAATCATTTAAAAGATGATGCTCACTTGCTTAGATTTTGGCTTCTCCATGAGAGTCAAGATGGATAATCAGGAATTGATGTGTTTATCATGTCCACATTCAGTGAGTTTGTGGGAGAATTTGTGTTTGACGTGTTTCAATTAAGAGAGATTTTGGCCGTGATTCCATATTTATTAGAGCCACATCAATCCGACTTTGAGAAGGTGCATTAATTGTGTCTTTGACCTGCTGTTGGCACTGTGTGTGCACCATGTGTATCCCCAATTGTTCTAGATTTCTTCTTTCTAATGTGAGTTTGAGGTTTGTCTGTGTCTTTTACCCTTTTGGCATGTGCTCTTGGTTGAGAGCTTGTTTCAATAGTCACATCCTTTGGGGAGGATGTAACTAGCAATGAGCTTAAATCCTTATTTAGCATTACAGTTTGTTAGGATACTGTAATGTGGCTGGTTTGGGGTTCACTCTCCTGACTCTCCTTATCCTTAGCGTTACTTTGATTTTCACCCTGTCCCTCACCAATCTTACTTCACCTTCACACTCCCCACTTTGTGTTTAATAGATTTTGAAACTAGTCCCTTTTGAGAAGAACTAGAGTGGGGTTTCTTAGACATGGATTTGGAAACTTTTGATTTGGTGGATTGGGTAGGCATCTATTGGGTCATACTCACAGATGCCATAGCCTACTTATGTGCAAAGAAATTTGTGGTTGAGAAGTAGTAGAGATAGAAATGTTTACCTCACTTACCTGAGGTTCCTCCATGATTGCCAGATAGATGAGGGGAACTTCAATGTGTTCATTTGTCCTATTTAAGTTAGCAATAACTCTCCTCTCTTGAACCCAACAATCAAGCTGTTGGTTGGGTTCAAAATTACAAGATCTTCAAAAACAAGTTAGCTAGCAATATAAAGAATCTAGCATAATAAATGTTCTTAGACCTTTCCTTAATGTCTCCTAGTTTGTACCCTAATTCATACATTACAAAATTACTGAAATTAAAGTACTTATCACTCAGAAGCATGTAAAGCATGTTAACAATAGAATAGCTAACAACATCAAAATTACTAATTTTTCGAGAAAATGCCTTAACAAAAGAATTACAGAGAAAGCTCCACTCATTCCTAAAGCCCATTCTCCTAACCTCACCTAATTTAGTGGGATTAAGAAAATAACCCATAGAAGTAAGCATGTTACTCACCTTTGTGTCTATATGTGGAACAAGAATGTTATTTTCAGGCAGTTTAAAGCATGATTGTATTGTATCGCAGTTCATGTAGTGTTCCTTACCTTTAAGAGAGAAGGTAATGGTTTTATCTTTTGAATTGGACACTGTAGTAGTCCAAATCTCCTCAACAACTTAACACTAGATGACCGGAGATTGAAGAATAGCATAACTCAGTGGCAGCCTCGAATTAAGTCCACCAATTTATGATAGTCCTCAGAAGCAGCAATCTCCTTGTTCACCAATACTACAAAGTTGTTCTTTTCTTATACAAACCCAATTTGAGACATGATTTTGACTACTGGTGCCATTGCTGTGATGAAAAGTAGTTGTAGAGAGAAATGGGTTTTTGCTTTGGAGACGAAGAGAGTTAGTAGAAATTGCTTGAGAAAGATATAATTGAATAAAAAATGAAATGGGGCTTATATACTTTCTCATAAATAAACAAGTAAAAATTAAAAAGTATAATAAAGTACCCAATGAAATTTGCCCAAAATAGTCGTTTAAAATACAATAAACTGTAGAAATTCTAAAGGTTATCCATCGAGACATACGTAGAGACTGTAAGTAAATTCGACGGATAAGAAATAGAATTAACGGCTATGATTACAGCAATTCGACGGATGAAGATTAAACAGATATCTGTCGAGATAAAAAGTACCCAGATTAATATTTTAACTTATCCACTAGAGATATATATATTTCGAGAACTCTGTGATTAAACTTATCCACCAGAGATATATATATTTCGAGAAGTATGTGATACAAAGATTATGCACAGCTACTTACAAGTAGAATCACAAGGAATAAAGAAATTCTTCATGGATACAGCCTTTTCTAATTTCTCTAGTTTGTTGATGAATTTACTACTAGCTACTCTTGGTTTATATATTACCAAGTTACAAGTGAATAAGACAACCTAAAAAAATAAAACATGTTTTTGTCTAATCACATGCTTCTTCATTTCTCCATCAAGTATCTTTGATTTTCTTCAAGCATGGAAATGGAAATACTTCTTTGTTCTCTAAAATATGTAAATAGGCTGCCACATTCCATTTGTATACGATCAACCCATGTGACTGTCAAGTCACAATCAACTGCTTTTTGAATCTGATCATCCATTGGAACTCTGTTGGATCATCCGTTGAGACTTTATTGAATCATCCATTGAGAGTCTGATTGATCATCCGTTAAAAATCTAGTTGATCATCCGTTGAAACCTTGTGGAACATCCGTTGATAGTATCTTCACAGCAGTTAACTCTATTTCACTTATACAAGATTACAAGGCATCCACTATTTACAATTAGCTAATCTATCTTGCATATCAATCTAGTGGTCAAGAAGACTTAGAATATCCTACAATTTATAGTCCTCTAAGGCATTACAGTATGCAAGAATGTGTTACAAAACTTATTAAATACATAAGTTACTCTCTCAACGGATGACATCGTAGATTATTCGTTTAAAGCTTCAAAATACACTAAATTAAATCTACTAAGGTGTTTTGATTAGCTTACCATCAAGCCTACAATATATTCCTAACAATCTCCCCCAATTTATGTCTACTGGAATTGTAGGAATAAATTTAGAGGGACTTGATGATAACAAAACACCTTTGTACATAGAGATTATTCAACAGTATATAAAACTTATAAGTGCTGCAAATTTATGGAAAATTGTACAAAAGAAGGTTCATAGAAAATCTCACAAGCCATTTTCAAGGTGCTCCGCTTAACTGAGCAAGTTAATCTTTTCTTCTTGAATGTCAAGTCCTCTTTCCCGTTTCTTTATTATTCTCTTCAATCTGGTGTTGAAGTTGTCTATAGAACTCAGATTCATCTTCATTTGATTGATCCAGCATCTCCTATATTTCCTTGAGAGTTTTATTGTTTGATATCTTTCGCTGATCATCTAATCTGAAGAATCTTCTTCTGTTCTTTTCGTCCTTGAACTTCATTAACCAGTATGGCCTCAATGCACTCTATTTCCATTGTAAGGAATGGTTAAGACTATTAGGAGTGCATTTGGCTCTCTCCAGCTTTATCTTATTCTTTCAATTTAATTGAGTATCTCCTTCTTGGCAACAATGTTAAAGCCAAAGTTATTCTTGATTGAGGAGAATATCTTCACTAAGACAGAGTAGCCTTCATTGAGAATTCTTTGAAGAGGCCAAGTAAACTCTTTTCCACGCTTGTATCTGAACAAAAGTATTTTTGGGAGCTTATTATGGGCATCAATTTCTCTCACTTTATCTAGCTCATCCAAATAGAGATTGATGTCTGAAAACTCCTTTATATCATATATGAATAGTTGATCTCCTTTGTTGACAGTAGGTTTGGATTTGGATAGATTTTTGGATTTAAATGGAATTGGCTTGACTGGATTTCTTGGTTCGGACTTTCTTCTTTTGGCTGAGGTAGATGGAATTGGGAGGTTAAGATCAGGAATTGGTAGGCTTTACCAGTCTATTGGTCCATGCTTAGAAATTATTGGTTCACCATGGAAATTCAATCAGAATAAACCTTAAATTCAGCATGCTCTATTATGGGCAAGGTTGGTTGATTTGAAGTAGTAGACTGGGTAGGCTCAGGTTCCTCCAGATTCTCAGTTTTAGTGATAGTGGTAGGTTTCTCAGCTTCCAACTTGGTAGCAACCTTTTCAACCTTTTTCTTAGCTTCTAAGGTAGCCTGTTTTTTCTGAATCTTAAGTCTCAACTATTCTTCTCTTTTGGCTTCTGCAAATTGTGGATGTCTAGCCATCATATAAATTTATTTTCCATGTTTGTAGACTTTCGCTATCCTTTTCTGTAAAATTGAATCTCTTAGATTTTGATGTGAGCAATTGAACGACCGAGCAATTTCTTTTTCATCTGGCTGAGGAGTTGCATAGACTAGATCCAAAGAATTCTTGGTAGAATGTTTTAATGAATGCTTCTTGGGCTTTAAGATCACATTGGCCCCTGACTGTCTTCTAGCAGAGGTTTGACCTCTCTCCATCTTCCTCAAGCACATTTCACTGATAGGAATTTGCCTCAGTTGAGTGAAATGTTTCACAGATTTTTCTTGCTTTGCAACTAGACCAAAAACCTTTTCAATCTTCTCATCCATTTGTTTCATTAATTCATTCAGCCTGAGCTCAGCTGCTGCAATATTGATCAAACTAATTCCATCTAGAACTAGTGGCTTTGAGAAAGTAATGGTTGAAATAATTACTTTACTGACTTGAGTTTGCACATCCTTCTCCCCCTCACTAACTTGAGTAATTGCATCTTTCTCCCCCATTTTGTTATCATCAAGTTGTGTAGGGTTTGAAGTCTGAACAGCCACCAATTTCTGTAGTAATTGAGTTTGAGTTTGTTGGTTGGAAAGGATTTGAGCAATTGAGTATTCAAATTTAGATAGACTTGAACCTAGATTCTCAACCTTTTTATTCAAGTCATACTCTTTCCTGAGATTTTGATTGAGACTGGTCATTGTTGTATCAGGAAGTTTAGCATCCAGTTTCTTATAGAGATCCTCCTCGACTTAAGACAAATCATGTTTTACTACATCTACATTTTGTTAATGTTAAAGAGCATGAATTTTATGTAACTGTAGAGACTCCAGATGGGTTTGCAGAAGTTTCTTGGTGCTGGAATTGTTGGTGGCTTGAATAGCATGTTGAGTTGCATGAACTAGTTTGAACAAGATTGACTTGAAATGATAAAGATTGCAATCTTTTGAGAATATCCAATCTGGAGTTTTAGTCTCTCGGCATATGTTCATGCGTATTTCTTTATCATCCTCTTCAAGAGAGTAACCACTAAAAAAATCACCAAAGGCTGCAAAATTATACTCAAAATCCTCACCAGTTGTGGAAGGAAGTGAGTTGATTTCATCTTTGGCCCTTAGCATGAAAGTTGTTATATGTACCAAGTTTAATGCTCTCTCAGCACCCTCATTGCCCTGTAGAGCTAAAATTTGATAAGCTGGAACAAGATGAGTAAATGCCTCAGCTTCAAAAAAATAGAGTCTAAAACAGCTTGATATTCTTGCTGAAATACCTCCTTCTTTTCAGCCTCATTGACATCCCTTAACTCACTAACAATGGGCTCTTCCTATTCTTCATTTGTACCTGTTTTTCTCTCATGATCTCTCTTTTTTTGCGTCAAGGGCTCCCCTTGGCTTCCCACCCTCACAGCCTCACCTACACCATCTAAGGTGGGACTCCTCTCACTCACTCTTGCCATGCTGGAAGAAATAACATGTAATTTTTCACTCATTTTCTCTCCTTTTGCCAGAGAGCAACTCAGCCTCTCACTCAGTTCAATCCCTTCCCTCAATCCTAATAGTGATTGAACTACTACTAAGTCATCTGCAAATTTCAAGTGGTGCAGTGACTTTCAACGGATGAGTGACATCCGTCGAAATAGTAGTTGAGAAATTTAACGGATAATTGCTATTTAGCACATCCGCTGAGAGACAATCACTAGTCGACGGATGAAAATATCCGTCGAGAGAGTAGAAATGATAGAGTTTGGATTAGAAACTACTGTAGAATCTATGGTGATTGATTTGAGATTATCCACAGATTTCTCGGTATTTTCAGAAAGAAATGGCAAGTGAGCCAACAAATCATCTAAAAGATGATGCTTACTTGCTTGAGATTTTGGCTTCTCCATGAGTGAATGAGTGATTACCTGATTACCTGATTGCTCAAAGTTACTTTTCCCCAAAACTGGTTGAAAACAGTTATTTATAACTACTGGGGATTCGTAACTTAAAACGTTTATGTTCCTGTACGAGAATAAAACAATAGTTTATCCATATGTACTGAACCATAAAAGAATGGTCAGGGGTACTTGCATTGCAACGCTTTACAGAAACCCTTGGTAGCTTTTATGCTGACTTCAGTCCATGCGAGACTCGACTGAGATCTAAAGTAACAGAATAACCTAATTATTTATACCGTCATGCTTGATATCTTCGAACCTAACAACCCAATCCGATAACCCGACTCGTATAATGTATATACACATAATCACGTAGTCCAAATCATAATAGGATTAAAATGTTTTATATCGCAAAGCACATTTCTCGTATTTAAAAATAATTTTTAGAAAAAAAATTACAGTGACTCCTCTATTTATAAGCCTACCCGTCGAAACATCATCGACGTCGATTCCCAACAAATCACAATTTACGTCACAATACAATTTTCAGAATTAAACAACTATTTACGCACGAAACCAATCATACGAACCATTTTATTTATATTAAGAATTTAGGACTCAAAACGTATCATCACGGTCCACCGTTGACTCACCGAAGTTCATCGTCAACGGAGGTAAAATTTACGGGTACTCGATTAATTTCGTGTTTCCAACGTAAATTTCACCGATTATTTTAAAATCATTTCCGCATGTATAATTTATTTTCACGAAATCAGTCAATATAAATTCTTGCAGAAATTATAATAGGAATTAATATAATATAACAATTCCCAAATTAAATCTGTAAAATAAATAGGCAAGAACAGTGGCTACACGCGCCACCAAAACAAAACAGGGCGGCCGAAAATCGGCCAAAACCAGGTGGCACAACATAGTAAGAGCAATAGTGAAACACATGGAGCAACACACACACAACCACAGTCACACCCACACATATACACACGAGCATAACATATATATACATACAACCGAACAGAACTACCATGTCATCGGAAAAAGGTTGCGGCAGCGGCGAACTGAAACAGCCGAGAAGAAGAAGCAGAGAAACGAGGAGAGAAACGAGAGAGAGACGAGAGACAGACAGGAGAAAGATGAGACTTTGTGTGTTTTTGAATTTATTGCAGCCCAACACGTATCAATTAAATGGATACGTGTCAATCTCTTTTATAAGATTTTGACACGTAACCCTGAAATACCGGGGAACTGAAAATTACCTCGCATTATACGATTTATCGGATAGAATTACGGTTAAAAATAAACCAATAAATTACAGGACAATGTTTAAAATTATTAGAATAATGAAATATTAAGAAAATAAAAATTTTGAAATGTTTAAACCATTTTTGGAATGCAACTTATACCCGCTTTTAACGATTTAACGAATAAACATGCGGGTAAATTTTAACCCCAATTTTTTTTTTTAAAATTCTCAGAATATTATAAACTTAATAAAATATGAGTTTCGTAATTTTTGAAGAATTCTGGAATTATATACGGATTTTACAGCTAAATGCAATCAGAAAATCTTTTGAAGGTAAATAATTAACAAAATATTGATTTCTAAATTTTATAAAATCCAAAAAATAATTATTGAAATTATGAGATCATAAAAACAATTTTAGAGAAAATCCAAGTATTTATGAAAATAAAACTACAATAAAATCATTTTTACAAGTGAAAACAACTCAATACATCTCAGTATTTAATTACGCAAAGAAACCCTGTACACCAATAAATCATACATAATTAATAATAAATAACGCCTAGCTGTCACAAACAACACATATTTTATATAATTAATTATTCAATCAATCACACTTTTAAATAATACAAAATATACGAGTCGTTATAGAAATTCTTCACATATACAACCTTTTCTATTTCTCTAGTTTATTGTTGAATTTATTACTAGCTACCCTTGGTTTATATATTACCAAGTTACAAATGAATAAGACAAACTAATATAATAAAATGTGTCTTTGTCTAATCACATGCTTCTTTATTTCTCCATCCAGTATCTTTCATTTTCTTCAAGTAAGCATGGAAATGGAAAGGTTTCTTTGTTCTCTAAAACCTATAAATAGGTTGCCACATTCTATTTGTATATAATCATACCATGTGACTATCAAGTGACTATCAACTGCTTTTTAAATTTGATCATCCGTTGGAACTCTAAAACCTGTAGAAATTTTGTGGTAGTCCTCGGAAGCAGCAATCTCCTTGTTCACCAATGCTACAAAGTTGTTCTTTTTATATACAAACTCAGTTTGAGACATGATTTTAACTACTGGTGCCATCGCTGTGATTGAAAGTAGTTGCATAGAGAAAGGGGTTTTTGCTTTGGAGACGAAGAGAGTTAGTGGAAATTGCATTGGGAAAGGTAAATGTAAAATAGAAAATGAAATGGGGCATATAAACTTTCTCATAAATAAACAATTAAAAATTAAAAAGTACAATAAAGTACCCAATGAAATTTGCCCAAAATAGTCGTTTAAAATACAATAAACTGTAGAAATTCTAAAGGTTATCCATCGAGATATACTTACAGACTGTAAGTAAATTCGACGGATAAGAAATAGAATTAACGGCTATGATTACAGAAATTCGACGGATAAAAAAGATATCCATCGAGATGGAACAGATATCCATCGAGATAAAAAGTACCCACATTAATATTAAATTTTTCAACAGATAAAAAAATTCAACGGATATTTATTTTCGACGGATAATGAACATCCGTCGAGATGTAAATTTTGACTTAGCTTAAATTTCATCTTCAACAAGAAAAATCAAATATGATTCTGGATGCATTTTAAATTGCTTAGACTTCAAACCAAATTAGGAGTAATTAAAAATAGCTAACTCACTTACCAACCTAATAAAGGTGGACTCATCAAGTGGCTTGGTAAAGATGTCTGTAAGTTACTTCTCACTTGGAACAAAATGAAGTTCCATAGTACCATTCATGACATGTTCTCGAATGAAGTGGTACTTGATGTCAATGTGCTTTTTCCTTAAATGTTGCACATGATTTTCAGTAATAGCAATGGCACTTCTGTTATCACAGAAGATTGGAATCTTGTCCACTTGTAGACCATAATCCAATAATTGATTTTTCATCCATAAAATCTGCGCACAACAACTGCGAGCATCAATATATTCAGCATCAACTGTAGAAATAGAAAATGAATTTTGTTTCTTACTAAACCAGGACACTATCTTGTTTTCTAGAAATTGACAGGTTCCTGTTGTACTTTTTCTATCAATTGTACAACCTGCATAATCTGCATCTGAATAACCAATTAGATTAAAACCAGAATCTCTAAGATACCAAACGCCAAGTTTTGGTGTTCCTTTGAAATATCTGAAAATTCTCTTTATAGCTACTAAATTAGACTCTCTAGGATCAGCTTCAAATCTACCACAAAGACAAGTAGTAAACATTATATCTGGCCTACTAGCTATTAAATATAAAAGTGATCCAACCATGCATCTATAACTTGAAATGTCCACAGGCTTTTCAGTAGTGTTCAATTCAAGTTTAGTGGCAGTGGCCATGGGAGTTTTTGTAGATGTGCAATCCATTAAGTCAAAATTCTTTAAAAGATCGTAAATATATTTTGTTTGACTAATGAATACTCCATCACTAACTCGCTTAACTTGTAAACCAAGAAAGTAAGTTAGTTCTCCCATCATGCTCATTTCATATTTACTTTGCATCAATTTGGCAAACTTTTTGCAAAGTTTTTCATCTATAAAGCCAAATATAATATCATCTACATAAATCTGAACAAGTATACTAGAGCCATTAACATTTTGAAAGAAAAGAGTTTTGTCAACAGTACCTCTTGTGAAATGATTTTCTAAAAGGAAATTTGACAAAGTATCATACCAGGCTCTAGGTGCTTGCTTCAAACCATAAAGTGCTTTTAAAAGATAGTAGACAAATTCTGGAAAGTTGGGGTCTTCAAAACCAGGAGGCTGATTGACATAGACTTCATCCTCCAAATGTCCATTCAGAAATGCACTTTTGACATTCATTTGATAGACCTTGAAATTAGCGTGGGTTGCATAGGCTAGAAAAATTCTGATGGCTTCAAGTCTTACAACAGGAGTAAATCTTTCATCAAAATCTATTACTTCTTGCTGACAATAGCCCTTAACAACCAATCTAGATTTATTCCTGACTACTATGCCATTTTCATCCATCTTGTTTCTGAATACCCATTTATTGTCAATAGGATTTTTGCCTTTATTTTTGGATACTAGCTTCCAAACTTTATTCATTTCAAATTTGTTTAGCTCTTCCTGCATAGCTAAAACCCAATCAGGATCCAACAAAGCTTCTTCTACCTTCTTTGGTTCTTCCTGAGATAGGAAGCTGCTGTATAGACATTCTTCTTGAGTTGCTTTCCTAGTTTACACTCTTGATGTTGCATCACCAATAATAAGTTCAAATGGGTGATCTCTAATCCATTTTCTTTGTTATGGTAGATTAGCTCTAGATGAAGAGGCCTCATAGTTGTATTGATGTGTGACTGAGTTTTAATTAGAAGAAACTCCCTCTGAGTTTATGGATATTTGACTTGAAGTTGGAGTCCTTTCTGTTTGTAATCTATATTGACCTTCAACTCCTATTGATGGCTCAACAGATGTTGATCTTTTCCTTTCGACGGATGATGCAGATTGTCCCTCAACGGATGATGCACTTGGTCTTTCGACTGATGTTGAATTATGTGCTTCATTTTTAGCTGACTTTTCTGCATTATCCTTAGAGATTATTTCTTGATCACTTTCATCTTCATTATCATCACAAATTTGAGGCATTCATGGAAACCTTCATCTTGTAGTCCTTCAATCTTCTTATCATCAAACACATCATGTACAGATTCCATAACAATGTTGGTTCTGAGATTGTAGACTCTATATGCTTTTCCAACTACATACCCAACAAAAATGCCTTCATCTGCTTTGGCATCAAACTTTCCATGTTGTACAATTTGATTCCTTAGAATATAGCATTTGCAGCCAAAAGACATAAAGAAAGTTTGGTTGCCGAGAAACAAATCAGAATTGCCTCAACAAAAATGTATGGAATTGGGGTTGGCTTCCTATTATTGAACAATTGATAAGGAGTCATGCATTTTGCTTGATTGACCAATGAAATATTTTGAGTGTAGCGTGCAGTATTCACAGCTTCAGCTCAAAAGTATGTTGGTAACTTTGATTCTTCTAGCATTGTCCTTGCATCTTCAATAAGAGATCTGTTCTTTCTTTCCACCACTCCATTTTATTGTGGAGTTCTTGCTGCTGAAAACTCATGCATGATCCCATTCTCGTCACAGAACAATCTCATAACAGAATTCTTGAACTCAATTCTATTGTCACTCCTGATTCTTCTAACTTTGAGATCAGGATGATTATTGACTTGCCTTATTTGATTGATTATGATTTCACTAACTTCATCTTTAGATTTGAGAAAATATGTCCAACAAAACTTTGAGAAATCATCCACAATCACTAGGCAATATCTTTTCTTTGAGATGGACAATATATTGACTGGTCCAAATAAGTCCATTTACAAGAGTTGTAATGGTTCTTTAATTGTTGATTCAAGCTTCTTTTTAAATGATGCCTTGATTTGTTTTCCTTTCTGACAGGCATCACACAATCCATCCTTTGAGAATTCCACTTGAGGAATGCCTCTTACCAGATCTTTTCTGACTAACTCATTCATAGTCTTGAAGTTCAGATGTGACAGCTTCTTGTGCCATAGCTAACTTTCATCTTGACTTGCTTTACTGAAAATACAAGTAATAGAGTTTGCACTTGATGAGTTGAAGTCAGCTAAATACACATTTCTCTTTCTCACTCCATTAAGAACCACTTTGTTGTCCTTCTTGTTTGTAACAACACAGGCTTTAGAATTGAATGTTACTGAGTTGCCCTTCTCACAAAGTTGACTGACACTCAAGAGATTATGTTTGAGTTCATCCACTAGAGCAACTTCCTCAATAATGACATTGTCTTTAGAAATGAAGCCATATCCCACAGTATATCTTTTGCTATCATCTGCAAAGGTAGTACTTGGGCCAGCTCTCTCCTTGAACTCAGTGAGCAGGGTAGAATTTCCAGTCATGTGCCTTGAGAAACCACTATCCAGATACAAAAGATTCTTTTTATTTCCATGCACACATAAAAACCAAATCAAGTTGATTTTGGTACCCAAGTTTCCTTGGGTCCTGCCTTGTTAGCCTTCTATTTAGGTTTCTTAGGCTTGTCCCCATTTGACTTAGGTGATTGAGATTCAACCTTGGTCATTTGAGTAGTGCCACTAGAAACATTCATTATAGCAAAATTATCATGCATAGGTTGGTTAACATTAAATGGCATACTCTGTGCAAACATGTTATTCCAATATGGCATACTAAATGGCATTTGTGGCATACTGAATGCAGCATAATAAGAAATAGGTGCAAATGTCATATTAGTATATTGTGTGGATAAGTTATATGTAGGAATAACAGGCATTTATGGTGTGGGCATATTGGGAAATGGGGAATGTGCATATATGGGTGCAAGCATGGCAGTTTTGCAATTAACAGATAAGTGATTAACATTACCATACTTAACACATATTTTTTTAGGTGCATATTTATCTGGTGTGTAGTTGTTATGTTTTTTAACTTCCACTTTCCCATTCTTGTTGCTTTTTCTCTTAGATCCTGCTTTGACCTCCATTTTCTCCAGTCTTTCATTTAGTTGTTTCATTGAAAAATGTCCTGCATTGACCCTTTTGTTCTCCTTAACTTGACTTGATTCTCCTATAACAAAGTTCTTAGAAACTGATCCATATTTCTCATAGAGTTTAGCTAGATTAGCTTGGCTAACCGGATTTTTCTCACTCGACGGATGTGGTTCTTTGTCTTTCGACGGATAAGTCCTTTTTTCTTTAGACTGATAATCTTCATTATCCGTTAAATCCACATCCGTTGAAAGTCCTTCTATCAACTCAGGATCTAGTTTCTCATTGCTCTTTTTCTAGGCTTCTTCACAGAATGACTCTATATCTTGAACTTTAATAATTTGAGCATAGAGATCTCTTGATGATTTCCATGCCTTGATTACCTCTTCTTCTCATTCAAGCTGCTTTCTCAAAATCTCCTCTTTCTTCAAAAGATTCAGTCAATTCATCTTTGGCAATCTTGCAGTCTATCTTCAATTTCTCAAACTCGATAAATTGTGTTTCTAACACAAAATTTATTTCATTTAAAAACAGATTATTCTCTTTAATTTTTGTGTTTTCTTTAATGAGTGATTTAAGTGTAACACGTAATGATATAACTCTGTGGACATGTCATTTATAGCATCATTACACTCATCTTTAGAAAGATGTGCTAGATTAGTAGTGATTACCTGAATGCTTGATGAACTAACTTCTGTTTCATCTGATTTAGCCATCAGGGCTAGGTTGACATAGCTTGTTTCTTCATCTTCATCTATCCCATCAGCTGCCCTTTTTTTTCGGATTCAAGAAAGCCCTTTCCTTCAGTTTGAGCAATTCAAAGTATTTCTTCTTGTAGTCCACAGGCTCAAACTTCTTTCTATCAGAATTAGGCTTTCTGCATTCACTTGCAAAATGACCACTCAAGTCACATTTTGAAATATTTGAATTTTGACTTGTCAACCATGTTTCCGTTTGGCATGGATGCTCCAAAATTCTTCTTGAATTTTAGCTTGGCAAACCTTCTGGATAGAAAAGCTAGATGTTCATCTATGTCTTCCATTTCATCTTGACTAAGATGATCTTCATGTTCAGCTACCAACCCTTTTCCTTTGCCTTCACAAACCCTTAAAGATTCACTTTCTTCACAATGAAAGTGCTCATACTATTGGATTAGAAGTTGTATCTTGTTTTCCCTCACTTGTTCAGTTCCATCACATATGATTTCTATTGTATCCCAAATGTCCTTGGCAGTTTTACAATTGATGACATTATCGAACATGTCACTATCAAGGCCATTGAACAGAATGTTCATAGCCTTTTTATATTTGTACACTGGCTTTGGGACACTTTTCACATTGCCTACAGCACCTTCAATATCTGTAGCAGCTCTTCGTGGAACGTGAGGACCCTTCTCAATACAATCGACATACCTTTCTTCTTGTGAAAGAAGATGCAGGTGCATTTTCACCATCCAATGGTGATAATTGTCTTTGTCCAAGAAAAGGGATCTTCACACCAACTTCCTTTCTGCTCATGTTGTTACTTGTTGTGATCTTTAAACACTTTGTATGTTAAGAGCTTGCTTTGATACCAATTGTTAATCTCAAACAATATAACAGTTGAACTACAAAAGGGGGTTGAATGTAATTCTTGGTTTCTTCTCAATTTTAAGAACTTCTCAAAAATATAAATATATCAGTGTTGAATATGCAAAAGTGCGGAATGAAAAATAAAAAAGTATTCAAACATGAAGTAATTAAACACAAGGATTAAAAGCTTTCTGGTGGATTGAACTTTTCACCAGAGATATATATATATATATTGAGAACTCTGTGATACAAAGATTGTACACAGTTGCTTACAAGTAGAATCACAAGGAACAGAGAAATTCTTCACATATACAACCTTTTCTATTTCTCTAGTTTATTGCTAAATTTACTGCTAGCTACTCTTGGTTTATATATTACCAAGTTACAAGTGAATAAGACAAACTTATAAAATAAAATGTGTCTTTGTCAAATCACATGCTTCTTCATTTCTCCATCCAGTATATTTGATTTTCTTCAAGTAAGCATGGAAATGAAAATGCTTCTTTGTTCTCTAAAACCTGGAAATAGGCTGCCACATTCCATTTGCATACAATCAACCCATGTGACTATCAAGTCACTATCAGCTTCTTTTTGAATCTGATCATCCGTTAGAACTCTGTTGGATCATCCGTTGAGACTTTGTTGAATCATCCGTTGAGAGTCTGGTTGATCATCTGTTGAAACTCTAGTTGATCATCCGTTGAAACCTTGTGGAACATCCGTTGAGAGTATCTTCATGGCAGTTAACTCGACTTCACTTATACAAGATTACAAGGCATCCAATATTTAAAAATTAGCCAACCAATCTTGCATATCAATCTAGTAGTCAACATGACTTATAATATCCCACAACTTCTAGTTCTCTAAGGCATTACAGTATGCATGAATGTGTTACAAAACTTATTAAAAATATAAGCTACTCTCTCAACGAATAACAAAGTAGATTATCCGTTGAGAGTTACAAAATATACTTAATTAAATCTACTAAGGTGTTTTGTTCAGCTTATCATCAAGCCTACAACAAATTCCTAACAAGAAGTCTTAGAAGTTTCATTTGGACATCGAATAATATATAGGATTTATAACAAGTACTTTAAATGTGGTCAACTCCGAGTCTACTTTCTATCCAAAAATTAAAATTTATATTCAGTCTCATTTAAATCCTATTAAACCTCAGTTAAGTCATGAAAAATAAATTAGCTAGATTAGCTTTTTGCTTAAAAAAATTAAACATGACAAAATTGATAATATCGTGAGTTTGAAGAATATTTGATGTAGTGCATATCACTAGAGAAAACTCATCCTATAAAGTGTATACATATGTTACAAAAGATGTTACTGATTTTACATAAATTAGAGAGACTATAAAATAATAGTGCAAATGAAAATAATGTTGGGTTGCATATTAAAATAAGATGATGGAGAATTTACAATCTAAAATAATAAGTTGAATTTAATATTATTTTTTCAATTTCCAAATGACTTTTATATTCTAGAAAATATAGAAATATTATGCATGTCATGGAAGAGTACCATATTTTTATATTAAGTGCAAATTTGTATGATGGCTATTTCTTCAAATATGATGCAGCGATGTCCATTTATTCAGTACTTCTATTTAGTTTAATTAGCTTGACATGTGCTCCTATAATATAATATGCCATCGTGATTATTTGGTAAATGTGTCATTTATAATATTAATAATTATTACTATTTAGAAATAGAAGATCAATTATTTTTTTTGTAATATCAAAAAATGGAAAGTATGATAATCTTTTGGGAACTACGGGAGTTTTAGTTTTTACCAAATACTTAAGTTATGCGTGTTACAAGTCAATATAAGTTAAGACAAATCTTGGGGTGAACAAGATTCGAAGAGGACTTTAAACAATAAACTATTACCAGTTTGTTATCTTATTAGGCTCAAGAGAGTCTTAGTTATTAATTAATATTGAATAAAATAACTTAATATAACATAATTCTACTTTTAAATTTAGTTTATTTTTGTCTTAAGATTTTGGATGTATGTGTAATCATCTTTGGCATGTGTTGGACATTTATCTTTTCTTGAATTAGGACCCCTAAATGTTTTTCTTATTTTTAAGTGATTCAAAAGCTTATCCCCTAATTTCAGTCACGAGAATTTAAGCTTTGTTACATAGACTAAAAAAAATTACAAGCTTTCTACCATATTAGTTGTGTTGCATTGAGTGGGTTTTTCATGATTGTTTAATAAACCCACATGTTTCACATTATTAGTTGTATATACAAAAATTCTCTAGTTACCCTACTAGAACGGTTATATGAAAATGATGTAGTAGTACCATTTGGCTGCCTTAGTACTGTAAAGGCAGTGTGTGCATCAAAGTAACTACTCGTACCCTTGATGCTTAAAGAAACCTGGTCATTTTTAATCTTTTCAAGGGTAGAGGCTCTTGTACTTCTAGAAAGTTTATAGGTCAGATATTATCAATGAAATGGACATAGGTGTAATGAAAGATGTTAAGCATGGAGGGTTAGCTCAATTAGTGTCAACATATAAAGCTCACCCTAATGAGCATCAATTAAGAAAGCTTACCCCAAGAAAGCTCAGCTCGATGAGTACTAGCTTATTCTACTACGATAATCGTATGTCATAATCGAATTAGTATATTATTTTATCAGGAGATATATTTTTAAAGATTTTCCTTGCTCTTAAAATATTGGATGAGGCAATATAAATCATAAAATATAATTATGTGGGCTTAAGCTTTTATATATTGGTACTTAAGCGCCGTAAGGGAGATAGGAGATTTTAATTCTCATCTCTCAAGCACAGCGTTAATTACATATAAATCCATAAACCCTAAATTAGAGGTCAATGCGACTGACCTGATATACAAATTTTGTTTTGAGGCTCGAAGCCTAACAAAAAATTTCTTTAGCATCTGGCAATGTCTGTGGAAAGGGGTATAGAATCACCATTAAAATTAAACATTTAATAAATTTAACAATGGTTCAAATGGCTATTATCACACCCCTCATCTTCCCATCTACCAGTATGAAATTTTAGATACCAACATGTCTTAGCTCAACCATCACCATAACCGAAGGCTTTACCCAAGTCCATCCCGTTCACCTGAGAACTGAAGTCATCCCAAGAAGTCATTATAATGCAACATTAAACCTTACCGTCATACATGAGAAGCAAAGTATCCACTGTGACTGAAATTTTTGCACAAACTGTGAAAATTACCAATATCTAACAAAAGAAACACTCTTGAGGGGGAATCATTTGAAAAAAGAGTTCAATGACAGTACGCTCATGCGCAATGGCCAACATCATCGCCCTTGAGATTTTTGAGAATATGAAGATCAAATTTGTGCATGAATGAGCGAAATAATTGAGCTATAGCGATATATTTACCAAGATCGAGAATGTTCAGAGCAAAGAATAGTGCAAAGGGACTCTCCATCTAGAAATTATACATGACATATAATTCGACCATAAGTCACATTCGCGGAGATGAAGAAAATCTGAAGATTATATCCCTAGGAGAGGAGGAGGAGGAGGTTCACCACCTTGCGATCGGGCATGACCTTATGATGATGGTCGAACGGATGACGATGGTTAAAGGGACGGCAGTGTTGGAAATAGGATAAATGGTGATCGAGTGGATGAAGAAGGTAGAAAATATGATAATCAACATAATTAATATCGTTATCACCAGAAAATGAATAAAGTGGCTATATTTTATGGAAAATTGGACAATTTGGAGCATGCTATACTTGGTGGGGGGGCCGCTTACTACTCTATGCAATATCTTCTTGTGAGGTATATCTTTGCTGTTGTTCATACTGTCCCCAAAATATCATATTATAATAGCAAGTGTAACCCTATAACAATTTCACTCAATTAGAAAGGTGATGAGATTGGATGAGCACGACATGACAATGTGTCAAATGTTTGACGTGTACTTAAAGGAAAGTGCTCGAGGATGGTTTCGTACTATAGTTGCGAACTCCATCACATCATTTGATCAAAGAAGGAGCAAATTTCTGAAACATTTTGATTACAACATGTAAACAGGAAAAACTGACCATGTCACTTGTTAACACGACGCAGACGTCACATGTGTAGCGTGCATAAACTGCTTTAAGCTATAGTATGAGAGAGTTTCATCCTTAAACAAGTCTCAAGCAATTGACTTCCTATGGTGCTTTTAGTTACATTTAAAGTCATGTTCTAAAAAAAATCATTTTTTAGCAAAATAGAAAAATACATTTTTATAGTACCACATAATATTAATTAATAATCATATTTTTTTAAAGATATCAAGAAATTATATATATGTACTACATAAGACCAATTTTTTGCATATATGGATTTTCAAGTTTTTCAATGTGCATTCGAATATTAAAAACATTTTTAAAAAATTTACTATTTATATAACTAGTATTGATTTGAGTATGTCTAGAAACAGAACATCATTTCCGTAAAATTTATGTGTTCTCGAGAATTGTTTAACCACAAAAATTTAATGACTTACCCAATTGAACAATTAGTAACTTAGTTCTCGACAAATGAGCAAAATTACAAGTACTAAATAGTATCCTATGATAATTTTAGACTAAATTGCACTATACATATATGTAGTTTAAATTGTGTGTGTTAGTGCCTAAAATTTTATTCGAGCCAATTTGTTGTCTAATTGTTTATATTCTTAACAGTGTAGTGGCTCGGTACCAATCATGTTAGTTAGTCAACTTGTAACTTATAACGGCAGAGTGGGGTAAAATGGGCAAACCAACTTCCAACGGTTATGTTATGCATATGAACTCTGTTTTGCAAAATTTTATCAATGAGCCAATATCATCATAGAGAGTGTGTATGAGTCCCAATTAAAATGAAATGAAACCTGCAGAGCAAACCCCAACCAAAATCAATTTTTACGTAAGAAAATTACTGAGCATGTCTCTTCTTCTATATAAAATAGGAGAACAAGGGGATACAATTAATGAGATTTTTTTTTCTTAGTAAAATCTCAATTTTCTCCTTGTACATTTTATCCATGCATTGAATTGACTAACTTACCTCTGTAAGTAATATTTATATAAAAAATATTATTTGTGGGATTTTAACTTTGTCTTTACATTCACATGTACATCTTCTTACCACTACATTATATTGTTACTTGTGTTTTTAATCAAACACAGAATATATGAATGTCGTAAATAGTGATAATTTATTTATAGATTTACTCGTGTGTGTTTATAATAATAAAAAGATATCAAATTCTTTTTTAATTTGATTTTTCCCGTCAAACGATATTTTTTTTAAAATTCGACTTTACTGTATTTTTCTTCATCTTTCAACGATCAATTTGCATATCATATGTGTTATATTTTGAAGTAATTTAAAAGAAAAATATATGATTTCTGGTTCTATTCTAATATTGGTTTTTATTAAAGTAGCCTCTTATATATATAAGATAACGCTCAAATATAAATATATATAGGTCACTGTGTACTTTAGTTTAATTTGAAATCATAATTTGACCAAATTTTTTTCAAAAAATACTAGAAATACTTCCGTTTCATTTGAATTCGAAATCTGGCCCATTTAAAAAAAATAAACGTCATTTGGCTATCTGAACTGATTCACAACATAGGTTTAGTCAATTTATATTAGAGGTTCGACGAATACATCTTATAAATATGACATAATGCTCTTTATTTCTTTTATCAATAAAGTGTGTTTGACATTTTTAAAAAGACCAATTTAATAACTAACGTGTATCATTTGAAAATTGTTAAATACACGTCATTTTCATGAATATAAGAGCAATGTACTAATACTTTAGTGCGAGATAAGTGGAGTTGGACGGAGACATAGTTAATTCTAAATATGACAAGTTTTAATTACCTTATACGCATAAATATCGGATCTACACAAATTACCATTAGTATCAAGATATCATTTACTTAAATATCACTTGTACCCAAAATATATATCTTAACCAGAATTATTAAAATCTAAAAAGAAAAAAATTGTAAACATTGTACAATATTTTATCACTCAAGGGTCTAAACAATTATTGAGTATAAGCAGCTTCAAATAATATTTTTCATACACTTCATATAAATTATGAAAGACAATATATTTTATTTTCTAACAAAATCCGTGCTTGAAATTCGAAAATTAAACATTCTACATGAGGAAACATTGCTAGAAAATAGTTCGTGTCTTGCACATGCTATCATGCTAGTTGAAGTTAATAATGCATGTGTTTTATGTCCAATCTAGATAATTTGATCAAATCTTATGTCACTTACCCCCTCTTCTACAGACTTTGAAAGCATTCATATGGAAGATGTGGACGCTTGTTTTCATAGAATTTTTTGTCAAGAATGGCACCCTAAATCATCTTTCATTATTTTGAAACTGAGCCTAAAGAGGTCCAAACAATAATTAAATGGTCTACACCTGCAAATTGAAGGAAGTAAGGGTTTCGTTTGTCTCCAACAAGAGATACATCAAGGACACTATAGGAAAATCCACGAACCCAATCCGACATCTCATGGTGTAGCCAAATCTCTCTCCTTCCCTTTATACGATGTCTATGGTTTGAAACATGTGAAAGACAAAGGGCGGGTGAGTGAATGTGTTTATCTAACAAAAAAAATCCATGAACCAATTACTCGACTGCTTAGAAGGATTCTTTTTATTCTTTTTTCCATGAAGACACCATGGCTTTTGAGAAGCTAAAGAGAGATATGACACCCATGTCTTTGCTCAAAAACCTGATGCATCATGTCAAAGGAATGTGTAATTTTAATGCTAGAGGTCCATTCCATTGCCTATGTGACCACAATATTTCAGCAAAGACAATGCAGTTGTCAGCTTGCAAAACGGAGCCTATTGCTATTGTTCTTGCTGTAAAAAAATGGCACTATCTTGTGAGGCAACCAACAAAGTCGCGCTTCAAGAAAATATTGCATATTGCACCAAACTACTTAATTCACGATTGTGTTCTACTTACCCCTGTCAACAACAATCTTCTAAATGAGATAGTACAAATTACAAACAGGACTTGCTAGATAACCCTGCATAACATCCTCATTACTCTTGAAATAATGGTCAACTCAAAGGTTTCATGGATCAAACAAACATTGATACGCATTTGATATCTTAGAACTGATATTTGATTTTGTAACTAAAATTTCATTATCAAAATATAATTAATACTAAACTATTGAAAAGAATGGACAATTTGACAATAGGACCAAAAGCAAAAATTACAATTACAGTAACTCCCAAGGCAAATTCAGTATTTGAAAAAAGGGAGACAATAATTTTCGCGCAGCTTGAACGTTTCATGCCAAAAAATCTGTCAACCCGATAAATTAAGAAACTTGTTTGCACTAAAGGAATCAATACAGGTCAGAGAAACACCTTGATCATCACAGATAGGTTGTATGAATATCAAAATATAGTCAACTTTTCTTATCATTTCAGTTAAGCCTACAAACTGCCCACTTCCATTAACCTGATATATAGGAGAAAAAAATATGTTAGGTGATACTTGTTAAATTTAATAGGCCCATGAGATGCACAGGTACGCTTTTGGAGAAGTGAAGAGAAATTTTATACAACATTGGTAAAATTATAATACAAACCCTTACTGAATAAAAGAGGAAAATTGGACAAATAGTGTCTGCGTCGCTTGTTTCTTTTTGTGAATCATGGAATGCAGTATCTAATTTCTTATTTCCATAAGGGGTGCTAGACCAAACATTTTATTTAATGCTTTATGTGTGTCATCTTCACTAATTGGTTTGATGACATAAAACTTAGCATTGTAATATTCGGTCTTAAAATCTTATAGGTTATACTCTTCTCTTCGTATTGAGAGCCACGCCCTTTTATCCACATCCTGTATATTTAGAACCCTATTCCTTATTTGCCTCCGAGGACCACAAGTTAAATCAGCCATTGCTTGAAGCTCTCCACGCATGTTGTGCTTTCCTTTCAAACTTAATATCTATCACTTCCATTCCCAATTCTAGCATTTGGACTATAATTTAATTCAATATCACGAACACAATAACCACCTTTGTTAATTTCACTACATGATGAAAATTTCCTTTATGATTGAAACTGAGGGGTTGATCTAGAACCAGAACTGAACTGCAACATTAAGAAACAGATCATGGCAGTCAGTACTCAGTATGTCTCAATACAGTTAGGCACATAAAAATTGATATAAACCACCAAACCAGCCCATACCCAAATCAGACATGCTATAAGTAGCCTCATACAATCCAGCAGGACATAGGCACAGATGTAATTTTGTAACATGGATTTAGTTGACCCAAAATAAGCAGAACTAGCATGAGCTGTAAATAAATAGTTATATATGAAACTATATTTTAAGAACCTAAAACCAAAATTTATGTTCTAAAATTTAAAATTGGAAGAAACCAAGACTATAAAACTAAAGAAAGAGAGTTATAACAATCATCAAACAATTCTATTGGTCGACTTTTAGAAAATTTTGTACATGTATTAGTAAAAATAGATAACAAATAAAACATTGTAATATTAATGATATGCATAATACATTACTTAACAATATACATAGGTACCTGATTTGAGGACCTTATAGGCTGTGTGTTAAAATGGGGCTTAGTTATACTTTTCGAGGTAGCATACTGATACAAGTTCTTATTCTGTCGGAAATTAATGGAGTTATCTGTACTAAACACATCAGTGGTGTTATTCTTAGAATCACTGACATCTCCTGAATTACATGACTCACTCGACACGGTTTCTGATCTATATTGGTCAGTGTCCTGCATAATTTCTGATGAAGAAAAGGCTGTTGCCCATCAAGAACTATCAAAGTCCCAGTAAAATAACATTACAGCCAAGTAGATAATAAATGGAAAAGTCAAACTGTTGGTGCACCCTGAAAAAATAAAGCCGAAAAAAATGAGAAACGGAAAGTCTATTGTCTCACAAGTCTCACCTTTATGTACTATGTAATTCAGCTGAACTGTCAATTTCAAAAATGCCATAGATACAAAATTAATTATTTTGAGAGAGAATCTGAAGTACTTACTTTATTCGAACCACGTCTTCCACCCAAGTGATTTAAATTTGCATTACATTCTGTCAAATTTAACACAGAAAACTAATCGTCAATTTTAATTGCAATTACATTAATGAATTTTTTGGTAATATTTCACACAATATTTGTTGTACAAGGAATAATGACAATTATAAAGAGTATAATATCACGAATAGGTAGTTATGCATATTACTAGTAGTAGTAATTGTTACTAAAGGTACTATGGTCTTTCTCTATGACCTGAGTATAGAGCTGCAAATGAACAGAGCCGTTCGTGAACAAAACTCGGGATGGACTCGTTTAGGTGAACTCGACTCGACTCTTTTTCTTAAGCGAGTCGATCGCGAACAGAAAAATAAGCTCGGATAATTAAACGAGTCGAGCCAAGTTTTTGGTATGTTCGGCTCGGACTCGGCTCATTTAGCTCGGACTCGGCTCGAACTCGGCTAGGACTCGGTAACTCGGCTCAGCTCGGATAAAATTTTTATATATAACATATAATAAATATTTAATAATCACTTGTATAAAGATTTTAAATTTTTTAAATAAAATCTAATACCAATTTTAAAGTAAAATGATTAAATTAATAAAAATTTAATACATATTTTAACAATAAATAATTTAAATTAATTTCATGCATATCACTAGAGTTTGATTACTTTAACAAACAATTTCAAATTAAACTTAAGCCTAAATTTCACCTCACACTTTTATTAGAGAAGTCTATGATAAAATCAATCAAAATTATAATTTCGAATAAATTAAAATAGTGAGTTGTTAAAATAAATTATAACATTATACTCCCTCTGTCCCACTGGGATGTTTACGTTACTATTCTGCACGTATTTGGAGACTTCTATAAAGTATAGTTTCATAATATTTTTTCAAAATTTTTTTTTAATAAAAGTTTAAACTTAAAACTTTTATTCAAAAAAATTTAAAAAAAATATTATGAAACTATACTTTAAACGAGCATTGAAAAGCGTGCCGAAAAGTACCGTAAACAATCCAGTGGGACGGAGGGAGTAATATTTTTAAAAAACATAAAATATTTTTTGATAATTATATTTTTCAACCACTTAAAGGGCTTGCTTCCTTTTTTTAATTTAATATGTCATTTCTAATCTAAACCAATTTAACTGAAATATCAAAAATTACTAAATCTTTGACAATCGACATCAATAATTTAAAAGTAATGTACGATTTCCAAAGTTATGAATGTTTTAATAATTTAAAATAAAAATGATTTTGTTCTTAAAACTAGACATGTAAAATAAATTGATAAAATTATCTGAATTAAGAAACAAGTGTAGAGTGTGAGTGCGGATATATAATTGTTAGATGAAATTAGTTTTTAATCTACATATATGTTATAAAATTATAAATTATACCTTAAGCTTGGTCGATTAAAAATTATATGCGAACTATTAGTGGACAACTCGAATCGACTCGAGTTCGGCTCGGCTCGGTTGTTCGTGAGCAAGCTCGTGTTCGACTCGGCTCGGCTCGTATACAAATGAGCCGATCATGAACATTTTTTTCAGCTCGGTTTTAAACTCGGCTTGGCTCGGCTCAGATCGTTTTAAAAGAAATATATGCTTGGCTCGGCTCGGACAGAACTCGGCTCGGTTCTGTTCGTTTGCAGCTCTCCTTAGTAGTATAAATAGTATGGAGGACTTGTAATTCTGTTATGTTGAATCTATAATTAGAAAATGGAAATGTTTTCCACCAATTCCTTTCTCTCTCTAATTTCTGAACTTTCTCTCTCTGTAACTGATTTTTGCATCTCTCTATGTTTTCTCTCTCTCTAGAAACTATCATTCTTCTGCTAATCTCCTATTTTCTAGATTAAATCTCTTAGATTACTACTTGTTTTCCTGTTCTCTAAAATCAGAAACACCAAAAACAACATAAAACTTCTGAAAATACAAGTCAGAAACCTCAGCTCCTAACAAATTGGTATCAGAGCTTCAGAACTTGATCTATCACTACTTTCACTGTGTTGCGTGTTCTATTCCGAGCAGATCGAGCCTACAAGTGCAGTAATCGCAACTGTAATCTCTCTGATTTGTTCATCTATGTTCAGGTGTCTTATTCAATACTCTATCTGATAGATCTGTTGAATTTCAATCATGTTCAACATTTCCTTGAGTTTTTTTAGCCGAATTAAGTTCGTTTAGTCATTGCTTAGCTATTCTAATTGTTTAAGTTGAAGAAAAGTACAAAAATAGTAGCAGTAATAGTCACTGTAGAGCTGTATTCGTTTTGTGATATGTTCTAGAGATAATTGATTTAGATTTGTAAATCAGAGTGAAGTTAGTCTACTTGTGGTTGATTAAGTTGTTGTGGAAGAAAAATTGGTGGAGAATTGTTGTTTGAGTACAGATCTGAGAAGTTTTGAATAGATTGAGTATAAATTGTTTGATATATTTTCTGAGAGAATGAGTTACTATAGGAATGATGAGTTTGTGGAGGCTTCTCATCAAGGAGCTTTAAGGATGATACAACAGGACTTACAAGGACACTTGTTAGGTACTATTGAGAAAATTGAGAGATTATAAAAGCAAATTGAATTGCTAGTAATTGGAATAAATCAGAAGACTAGTAGGCAAAGTGAAGTGGAGAATCTATATGAGGAGGAACTGGATGACTACAAAGAGAATGTAACTCCACATTTTACTCGGAGAGAAATGTTCACAGATCCAACACATGCAGCTATTGATAGTTAGAAGGCTTTTCACAGACAGTACAAGCTGGATGATGATGATAGGGCTGGTGGATTTATTGGAGGAACTTTGAAGGATAATCAAAGTCTAAGGCACCTCAAGTTATCATTTCCAGTTTATAAAGAAGGGACTGATGCTCTAGAATGACTTAGGGATTGTGAAGAATATTTTACAGTCTATGAAGTCAGTGATGGGAAGAGAGTTGCTATAGCATACATGCATTTAAGTGGCGTTCCTAGGTCTTGGTATAAATCTTTCTTGATTGGCCAAGACAAGGTATCCTGGCAACAATTTTCTGATGCCTTCACATCCAGATTTGGAGAAGTGGACATTGGCCTGGTTTTTGAAAAATTCAAGAAGCTTTAGCTAGTGAATTTAGTAGAGGAATACTTTGATGAATTTGAGAAAAGTAGAGGTCAGCTTTTGAAGAAGATTCTTAGTCTAACTAAGGAATACTTCTTAAAAAACTTTGTTGGTGGACTACAAAGTGAAATTAAAGGTATGATTAGGTTATTGGAACCTTGTTCATTGGAGCAAGCTCTCAAGCTAGCTAGATATTATGAGCAAACACTAGGTGCACAACCAAAGAAGTATAATAGTTTTTGAGCTGGATATATAAGTCCAGTGTAGTAGGACAGGGAACAACTAAAAGCAATGTGGCAATAACTGGAACATCTGCTAACAGCAAGGCTCCTCTGTTGATACAAAGTAAGGTTCTAGAGTACATTCCCTCTAAACCAAGACCACTTACTTATGCTCAGAAAGAGGAAAGAAGGCAAAAGGGATTATGCTTTTATTGTGATGACAAATTCATAAAATGGCATGAATGTAAGAAACCACAGAATATTTTGATGGTGGTTGAGGAAGAGGTCGAGTAATAAGATTTCCCAGTTTATGATGAAGATCCAACTGAAGATATTTGTGCAGTAGAGGATCAGGAGATCATATTGTCAGCTCTTGGATTAAAAGAATCAAATCAGAGAAGGCCTATGCAGTTTGAGAGGGTCTATAACAATACAACTGGAAGGGTATTAATTGACAGTGGCAGTGTTCTTAATCTGATCAGTGAACATGTTTGTTCAAACTTGGGACTGGCAAAGGTAAAACATGCACCTACTCACTTCAAGTTGCCTAATAAAGAAACTTTAACTAGTACTGAGAAGTGTGAAGAGTTGAAATGAAGGTGGAATGATGTAGAACTTTGTACTGAGGTTTGGATTGCAGAGATACAAGATTTTGAAGTTATACGTGGTGTGGAATGGTTGTCTAAACTTGGCAACTTTCAGTGCAATTTTGGCACTCATACTCTGAAATTCCAGTGATAAGGAGTTGATTTGGAGATAACTCCTGATACTAAGGTGGAGTTAGTGGGGGAGTGTAATCAGTTGACTACTATGGTGCCAATATGTATGGAACAGGTAGTGGAAAGTTATGAAAAAGATACCGAGATTAAGGACATCATTGTTGAAGCTTCTGTGATGAGATGAGGACCTCAACAATACTATCTCCAGCAAAGGTTACTGCAATATCAAGGCAAGTGGGTGGAGTTAAAGGAAACTTGAGGAAGCAAATATTTGAAGAGCTTCACTGTAAAGGTGTGGGAGGGCATTCAGGCAACAGGACCACCAATAAGAGAATTATAGAATATTTCTATTGGTCTACCATAAGACAAGATGTAGGACGATGGGTAAGGGATTGTAAGATATGTCAGCAATTTAAGGGGAAATGTGAGAAGTCCTGGCTTGTTGGTACCATTACCCATTCCTTAGGAGCCATGGAAGGACATAGTTATGGACTTCATAACAGGTCTACCAAAATCTAGAAGTCTTGAAGTCATTTGGGTAGTAGTTGATAGGTTTAGTAGAAATGCACATTTCATACCACTGAATCATCCTATTACAGCTAAAGGTTTGGCTTAAACATTCTTTGAGCATATTTATAGACTACATGGTCTTCCACAGTCCATAGTAAGTGACAGGGATAGTCTCTTTTTGAGTGAGTTTTGGCAAACTCTATTCAAGATATCAGGCACCAGACTTTGCCTCAGCAGTTCATATCACCCTCAATCTGATGGGTGTACAGAAAGAATTAATCAGTGTTTGGAGCAGTACTTGAGGAGTATGACCAGTCAGACTCCAAAGAATTGGGCTACATGGTTGGTGGCTGTTTAATGGTGGAATAACACCACTTTTCATACAACTTTGAATACTTCTCCTTACCAGGTGGTTTATGGAGTGAGACCAAGACATATAGCCTTAGTGGATAAGGTTCACACTAATCTTTCTTCCATAGAAGATATGTTGACTGACAAGCAGCAATATTGGACCCTTTTGAAAGAATTACTGGAGAAGGCTTAGCTTAGGATGAAAAGTTTTGCTGATAACAAGAGGTCCGAGAGAGTATTTGAGGTAGGAGACTTGGTTTATTTTAAATTACAACCTTATAGACAAGTTACTGTGGCAATCAGAAAGAATTTTAAACTGTCTGCAAGGTATTTCGGTCCTTATAAAATACTGGAGAAGATAGGTGGAGTTGCTTACAGATTGAATCTGCCAGAAACTTCAAGAGTACACCATGTCTTTCATGTGTCTCGGTTAAAGAAAGCAGTGGGCCAGGCCAAAGCTCTCAGGCAGCTACCTCAGGTCAATGAACATGGGGTATTTGGTCTTAGTCCTCTAAAAAGCTTGGATACCAGAAGTATTGTAAAGGATCATAAGGTGGTACATCAAGCTTTAATACAGTGGAAGGGGTACAATATTGATGAATCAACATGGGAGGATGAGGATCTCTTGAAGTTCAACTTTCCAAAATTTATTTCAACATGAGGACATGTTGATCTTGAAGGAGGGAAGATTGTCAGGAATAGGCAGTTATGCATATTACTAGTAGTAGTAATTTTTACTAAGGGTATTATGTACTTTCTGTATGACCTGCATAGTATAAATAGTATAGAGGACTTGTAATTCGGTTATGTTGAATCTATAATCAGAAAATGGAAATGTTTTCCACCAATTCCTTTCTCTCTCTAATTTCTGTACTTCCTCTCTCTGTAACTGATTTCTGCATCTCTTTATGGTTTCTCTTTCTCTAGAAACTATTATTGTTCTGCTAATCTCCTATGTTCTAGCTTAAATCTCTTAGATTACCACTTATTTTCTTGTTCTCTATAATAAAAAACACCAGAAACATAAAATTTCAGAAAATACAAGTCAGAAACCTCAGTTCCTGACATATAACTTCATTTCTGAAGATATTAGAAAAATAAAAATCTAAGGGTTCTTCCTGGATGTGAATAAAAGATCTCTAGATTCTAGGAAGTTAGATTCAATTTCTAGGAATTTGGAAACAGTCTCAAGGAGTTGAAGGTAGTTTATTGACCCTAGAAAGAGTTTCTTTGGGCTAACATGTGTTTACTTATTAAAGTTTTTACCCATCTAATTTTGCTATAACTTCTGATACTTGTTCATCATACTCAGTTTTGGTGTTACTATTTAAACGGCTTCATTAATAGGGAATTTCCTGACCATACTAAACCTATTTGGTAGCAATATATGAGAAACATTTAAACAATGTAGAAACTCCTGTAGTTCGATCACAAGTTTTGTTAAAACCACCACAAATAAACAAATTAAATTTAAACTAACGGTAAATTGTATAACAATCTCTTATTTACAAAGATTCTGCAAACAAATTGTAGGCCATCCATATACTCGTGCAGGTAACAACTCAACTAATTATATCATGGTAGAAATTTATGCTTACACACTTACCACCCACCCCCTCCCCCAAAAAAATTGGGAATTTATTTTTCTTACTAGTTAGTAATTGTATTGTTTTTTCCATCTATATATCTAAATAACCAAATCATACCCTGCATATTGCCCCTCTTTAATCGGTCATCACACTCCCCCCAGTAGTTGTTATCAAATTATTATATTTACAAAAAAAATTAAGTAAATCACTCTAAAAAAATAGTAATTTAAAAAAAAAATTGTTGATAATATCTATATGTGCGATGAGGGATCGGGGTTGCCATTTTCCAAAACATGTTATATTTTCTTTTAACTAACTATATTTTTGCCAAAAATATTTTACTACAAAACCTTCTTTAGAAAAATCAAAAATTTGTACTATGAAGGCTCTTCTTTCTAAATTTGAAACTTTTTAACCTAAACCAAATATTCTAAGCAGAAATATAGTATATTTATATTTTTTCTGAGTCCTATAATATTTGTTTTGTTTCACTTTTGCACATATATTTATAATTTTTCACTTTAAAATTAATTTATCCTCATCTGACTTGGTCATATAAAATTAATCTGCTACTTGCTTACTTTACACAAACACATCCTAGTGTTGAAAGACAAACTCGTTCATAAAGTGGTTCTTACAATGCTTGTGAACGAATTTACTTGTTAAAATAAATTTGAATTATCCTATTGCGCTGTTATATATAGATGTTCAATACAAATATTGTTTAAATGACATAATGTTTGTTAATGCACAAAGAAGTACTTTTAATTAAATTATTAATGTACTTACTGCAACATCATTGTAGCACTAACCCTTGTAGAAGAAATTTGTCATCATTTATATATGTATTATCTCTGTTTCTTCACTAATTATGCAATAACCCCGCCAGGTTTCGACCCTCGCCCTGCCAGTGTCATATATCCCCAACTTCGACAACAAAAGTGAATACTAGGCATCCGGTTCCGGTTTCACTTATTACTACGACTACTAAGCTACAAAATCTACTAAAAGATAAAAAAGCAAAAGACAGTAGGACAGAAGCAAATGAGCAATCTTATTAGCAGTTACTTTTACTAATTAGTGACTAGTCTTACCATTACCAGCAGGTATAACATTTCCTGAATAAGATTCGGATGAAGTTGTATCTGCTTGAATTCCTTCTTTTGAAGCCTAATAGAAAACATACAAGAATATATAAAGTTTTACCTTTTACCTTTACCAGATAAAAAATATTATCGGAACTCTTAAATGTGATAAGATGAACATGATAAATATCAAAAGCAAACATTTTATCCTCATAAAGCATTTGAAACAAGAAACATTAAAGACTGAACCAAGGCAAAATCTGCATTAAGAATTTAATGAATAAAACTAGTAAATGCTTGTTCCTGTAAATAAACACAAGGAAGAAGATCTGTGCTAATGGTTACGCACCCACATCAGGTTAATACAATCCAAATTAAAGGTTTTGTAGGTTACATAAGAATGAGTTTAGGTATCGACTAACAAGCTCATCACATTTCCTCCATGCTTGTTTATGGCACAGTAATATAACGGTAAGCTAAAAAAACATTTTATAACAGAGCATCTATGCAAATGGACAAAAATCTTTAAAAGTTGTCAAGTAGGATACATAAGATATAAATAAAGCCCTGAGAATTTCACTGGTAGCAACTATAATGGCATTGAACACTTTCTAAAAGCGAGAGGAACTAAACTACACTCGGTTAATTAAGAGCTAAATTACTGACGGCGTACCCTTTCTTGCTCAATTATGGTACATACATCAGACTTGCACCCAGCATCAACTATTTCAGCTATAAAGTGTAGTTAAGTGATAACCAAACACAAAAACCCCTAATGATAGCCAACAATTTTTATGTTTATGGCCTAAGAACACATGAGGAATAAAATTGACGAGTAATTAGTTTACAAACTATGTAGATAGCTACAATAGAAACATTTAATATTCCTTGTTCAATTAATGGCATTTATCTTACGCATTAACAGGTTTTTCAACCACCAACTCTCTATGCTAAACACAATGATACGAGCAATATGAATCCACCAATCAATCGTCTTCATATAGACTGCAATATTTTAATACATTAAATGTTGTAATATGATCATCCTTTAGTTCAAAAATATGCCCATTTGGACTTGATATGAGTTTGCACATATCAAACTAAACAACTACTCCGCAAAGATAACGGTCCCTAAGAGCAAGTTCAAGAGTGCCCTATAATGTTGTCCTAAACTAAAATTTGAGGCATGTTGAGCAAATAAGTGATCCAACAATGTCCTAATGGTGCGTTAAAACACTAGGACATTCATTATATGCCTTTTTGTAGGCACTATTGTGCATGCCCTATATCATTTATTTCAATAACAAAATTACTTCCCTCCCTTTTTACACATCTCTTTTCTCTCATCATTTACTTTCCCTCTAATTCTAATTCAAATATATTATTGTTTTAATAATAAGGCACAAATATAAGGCAAGTTATTGGACTTGATGTACAAAAACATTGTCCTAAATCAGTAGGACATTCTATTTTATTATATTCATGAGGCAATGAATATGACATTGTTGGACTTGCTCTAATGAGGCATCTAATACCGTAATGCAAAATGTGAAACAAATGAACAACAAGAAAAGAACAAAGGATACATCGTTCTATTTTCTTCTCTTTAGAAATAGTAACCCTTGGTTCTCAATTCCCCTCCTGCAACATTGCTAAAATTAGAATAACATTTGCAAATACACCCGCATTCTACAAGGTAACCATGTTTAGTTTTAAAAGAAAAACTCCTACATAGAGATTCAAAACATATTCAACCAATACTTCGACATGCCAACATCCTAAATAATTATTAATTTATCATGCATTCGAATTCATCACACAGAATTACACTAATAATATACATGTATTCCAGATATCACTGGGAATTTCCAAGTACATTACTATATAACACATAGTATTCTATACATTCAACTTTCCTCTACATGTTATCAGCAACAAGAATTAAAGTTTCATGGTAAAAGACACAGTAAAATGACCAAGTACTTGAAAGGGAACAAAGTTTTAAAAATTTTGTGTATCTTGTTAACAAAGAATATGTTGGATTTTATTTAATCTAAACATGTTTTATTTAAATAAAATATAGCGGTTGAGAGTGCATTTTAGTGTTAGACTTGGTTATTGGGTATTTTCATTTTAGTAGGAACTAAATAAAGAAAGTGGGTTTGTGATAGGAGTTTGTTTAGTTGCATGCCTAGTTTTTAGCTTGCTTTGTACTTGCATATTTATTATTGTACGTTCATCTATTTTAATAGAGAAGTTTATCTCATTCCAACTCTAAATACAAACAGGTGTAGGTTATATGATCCAGTCACAAAGAAAATACAAGTGAGTCGTGATGTAGTATTTTGTGAGAAAGAATTCTGGATATGGGAGAAAGAAGGGGAATGTGAGGTGAAAGTTCCTGGATACATCACCATGGTTGAAAATAGTGTTGAAACGAGTGTTAATGAAGATGGTGGTGAAGATGGAGGTTTCAAAACTCCACCACACACGACTGCTGGCTTCACAACTTCGGTACACACAACTGGTGGCAGCCATACTGAAATGTCCTCTGGAAATTTGGAATCAGAAACTGAAAGTGGACCTCATAGGTATAGAACTCTTAATGAATTATATAGTGAGACTGAGGTGATTGAGTTGATGGACGAGCTTATGCTGTAAAAGGTGGAAGAACCTGTGAATTTTCGAGAAGCAAGCATGGGAAAAGAATGGATGAGTGCTATGAAAATCGAGATGGACACCATTGAAAGGAATGACATTTGGGTTCTTACAGAACTTCCACCGGGACACAAGCCAATAGGGTTGAAGTGGTTTTTTAAACTTAAGAAGGATTCAGAGGGAAATATCATGAAATATAAAGCTCGCCTTGTCGCAAAGGGCTACGTACAACGAAGAGGAATTGACTACAACGAAGTGTTTGCCCCTATAGCACGAGTGGAAACTATACAGTTGTTGTTGGCAATGGCTGCAAAGGAAGGATGGGTAGTACATCACCTCGATGTAAAATCAGCTTTTTTAAATGGGGATTTACTTGATGAAGTGTATGTCATACAACCAGAAGGTTTCGAGAAGAAGGGGGAGGACAACAAAGTTATAGGCTGGTGAAAGTGTTGTATGGGTTGTGTCAAGCACCATGAGCTTGGAACGCCAAGCTGGATAAATGTTTAAAGTAGTTGGGTTTTGAAAAATTCCAACACGAGCAAGCCATTTATACGAGGTGTAGAAATGGGAGTGTTCTGACCATTGGTGTATATGTTGACGACCTGTTGGTTGTTGGTTCGAGTGAGGAACAAATCAAAGCATTTAAGAAGCAAATAAATATGCAATTCGAAATGAGTGATCTGGGTGTATTGTCATACTATCTGGGGATTGAAGTTCATCAAGAAAGGGAGTGTACAACGACAGTCTGGGTATGCTAAAAAGATAATGGAAAATGTTGGGATATTGAGTTGTAACTTGGCAAGGTGTCCTATAGAACAAAAACTGGTGTTAGATAAGGATGAGGGTGGTCAGAAAGTGGATGAACTGAGTAGAGGAGTTTAGTTGGCAGTATGAGATATCTCACTATTACGCGACCTGATATCACGTATTCAGTCGGGGTTGTTAGTCAATTTATGGAGGCACCTACTATCAAACTGTTAGTGTAGGTGCCCTAGAGGCAATACATTATTCTTTTATCTTTATGTCAGTTGATCATTCAATAAATGTATTTATTATGACCTTAATTACTGCGATATTTTGTTAGCATAATAAATGTCCTTAGAATCATGATACAAATTGTATAGTTTAAGTACATGACTTGAACTTGAGATTATATAATATATCATATTCTTAAAGGTCCCTAGTCGAGTATTATTATATAGGACAATAATAATACATAGATAGACTAGTATGTTGTTTGACAAGATAACCACATCTCATTGGTTATAAGTATGGGGATACTAAAGTCAATACATAGGTACATGTGAGAGTACATGGTACTGGACAGACCCACAGTGAGATTCTTCATGTTTAATAAAGTCATAAGAAAGACTCACAGTGATAATTGTGTAACGATCCTTTGACTTGAAATCATTATATTTCTATACGAGGATTAATATACTTTGACTACATTAAAAGTTACTTTTGATCGGGTGATGATAAAAGTGGACATCGGGTATATCATGAGTCGTATGAGAAATATGAATGATAGATAAAGGATTTAACCCTCCTATAATTAGGAGAGATATTATTGGCCTCTTGATTGAGTGAGATTATAAAAGCATGGCCATGCTCAAATAATGATTTGTCTCGATAATCTACTCATGGATCAAGTAAACCCGGATTAAATGTTGAAGAGGATGACTAAATACATGCCTCGAGTTTAATCTATAATATGTATGGTTAAAGGGATTATATTACATGAAAAACATTAATCACAAAAGGTTTTATCTAATCACGATTTAATTATTATTTAATTGGGTAACAATGATGTATTACTAGATACCGCTCATTGTTTATAATTTTATTAGAGAATTAAATTATTGCCAATTAAATAAGAGCCTATAGGGTCGCACAAATAGAGCACTTAATGGAATAGTTAATTTAAATTATGGATTTAAATTAATTGATGATTATTTGAATTTTATTATAATTAAGTAAGACTTAATTGAGATAATATAAATTCGAATTAAAAGGAATGTTTTTGCCCATAATAATTAAGTATGACTTAGTTATTAATTAAATAATAGAAATTCGTTTTTATTATTGAATCCAATACCTACTAGGGTTGGGCTTTGCTATTATGGGCCTTTTTAATCAGTCATTATAAATAGATAATGAGAGGAGAAAGAGGTTGTACGTTTTTTAAGAAAACCCTAGCAGCAAAGAGAGGCAGAGGCAATTCAGATCGTCAAGAAGGAGGCTAGTACATCCATTCCGTAGTCAAGTTCGTGAGACGTTCTTGAAGGTGCTCGTGTGGATACCATAGAGGTGTTTCTCCGAGAGGTAGACACAAAGCGTGATAGCTAGGATCTCCGTTGAGTTCGTGAAAGTTAATCTCTTGAAAGGTATGATTCGTTATCTCCATAATCTGCCCATAATTATACATGGATCCTGTTTTTGGGTTTCGAAATTTTTGTTTTATTGACGTTTATCCGCTGCGTTTTATGCCTTCGGAACCCAACACAAACATCACCAAGCTGTGAAGCATATACTATGATATGTGAAATGTACTATGAATCATGGTTTAGTATATGCTAGAAGCGAAGACAAGAAAACTATAACAGGCTATAAAGATAGTGATTTAGCAAGTGATATGGTTGATCGAAAGAGCACTGGTGGGATGTGTTTTTATCTAAATGGAAGCTAAATTTCATGGACATCACAGAAACAGAGGGTCATTGCACTATCTTCGTGTGAAGCGGAATATATGGCTGCAACAATAGCAGTATGCCAGAGTATTTGGCTTCGAGGTCTGCTAAGGGAAATCTCTGGGCAAGAAATTGGGGTTGTAGTGTTGCATGTAGACAATAAGTCTGCAATAGAGTTGATGAAGAACCCTGTGCTACATGGAAGGAGCAAACATATAGACATTCGCTTTCACTTCATTCGTGAATCCATAGAGCGTGGAGAGCTAGTTATAAATTATGTGGGAACTCAAGAAAAGAGGGTAGACATTTTAACTAAAGCACTGGGAAAAGTTAAGTTCGAAGAGACTAAGGTGTTGATTGAAGTCGAGAACCTTGCTGCAGAACACTGAGTATCTAGTCTGGAGAAAACATGTTTAGCTGAAGAGGGAATATGTTGGATTTTATTTAATCTAAACATTTTTTATTTAAATAAAATATAGATGTTGAGAGTGCATTTTAGTGTTAGACTTGGTCATTGGGTATTTGCATATTAGTAGGAACTGAATAAAGAAAGTGGGTTAGTGATAAGAGTTTGTTTAGCTGCATGCCTAGTTTTTAGCTTGCTTTGTACTTGCATATTTATTCTTGTACGTCGATCTATTTTAATTGAGAAGTTTATCTCCTTCCAAATCTAAATACAAACAGGTGTGTGTGTATATTGTGTTTTAGTGCTTTAGAATATGTTAAAGAAAAACCAAAAAAAACATGGGTAAAATCAAGAATACAGTAAAATTAGAACAAACAGTTTCATTGAAATATATTAAACAACAAATTAATTAAGAAACAAAATCTAGTGGAGCCCGGTTGGATAGATTAAGTGATTAAAAGTTTATCCTTTGTGTCTCGGATCCCGAATTCGATTCTCGCTCATCCCGAAAATTTATGAGGACTGATAATCAGTTGTAAGTTATAAGTCATATTCGTCAAAAAAACCTAGTAAAGATAGTGAGTGGACAATACAAACAAAATCTTGACTATGTTTTGTGCGTAGATTTTATGTTACACTGTAAGAAATGAAACTAGAATACAAATAAGTAGTTGGGCGTTTTATTTGTGAACCCTAGGGCCCTTTTGATTTTTGATCTGGATCTGACCATTCATTTTTTCTTCTAAAAATACCACGGCTCCTTCATGATGTTGGTGAGCACAACTCTTGCTCGTTTATGATTCGGTAAATATGCTGAATTTGATAATAAAATAATTCAGTTTGAAAATTCTTAAACAAATTCAAAAATAGGACTTGGGAACAAATTCGTTAAATGTAATATGATAACAAGTTTGAGAATATTTCATCGGTCCCTATTTATAAGTCATGTTTGATTTTTTATGATCAAATTGACTCAATTTTGTCCGTATATTAAAGATTAATATTTTATTAATTTAAAAAACTTAAAAATGCTTATTAAATTAAATTACATATACTTTATACTGATATAATTTTTTATAACTTTTTTCGATTATATAAGGTATGAAATTTTCGGTCAAAATTGAGTCAATTTGACCATAAAAAATCAAAAAAGTTAGATAAATTGAGACGAAAAGAGTATTACAATAGATTCGTGAATTAAATTAGCTAGAAAATAATTATGTATTTAATTTTTATGAAATATTTGATATTCTGTCAATCTGAGTTCAAGTTTGACAACAAATAATACATTATTATTGGTAAGACTGTGTAGCTGTATGAACAGTATATGTGATAACTCAACACTAGATCAACACTAGAACATGAAAGGTAAATAATACTATGTCTATAAAAGAAATCAGAAGAAATGAAGATAAGGCAAATACAAAGAATGAAAAGATTAGAAGAATACTTGAAGTCTGTTTGCATGTGTAAAATCCGTAAATTTTATTTTTAATTTATTTATTAGATATTAGATATTAATTCGTTTGGATATATATTTTAAATTAGAATATTACGGAAATATTTTTGCAAGTTATTTGATTTCAGAAATGATTTGTTATTTGTGGTAAGAAGTGTGAGAATAAATTAGAAAATCGATCATTTTTATTTAGGTAATTATGTGTCAAATATTATTTTTTGGAAATTACTTAGGGACTTTGTAAAAACTTTAGGACCAAGTATTATAATTACATCATTAAATTTAGGGTTTCGTGTGCCTATATAAGAAGCTGATTAGAATATAAATAAAGTCGTACCGGTTTGTTACATCGCATAAAGGTACGTATTTTCCCGACCTCTATTTTGTGATTACATATGTTTATGATTACATATATTTATGTGTATGCGCATGCATGCATGCAAGTTTAGATTATTAATTTTGTTCGTGGTCTGATTATTTTCTATAATTATATTGTCTTTGTAAAATACAGTAAGCATGTTGTAAAGTATATTTATGATCGTCTGTTTCTATAGATCCAGATTGATTGGGTAATTGCAAAGTAAGATGAACTTAATCGGTCAGCAAGCATATTATAGGGAAGCTGGTATCCAAACCAAATGACAATTTTTTAATTGGTACAAGGATAACCAGAAGTCAAAACTGGATAACAATAGAATTGTTATGAGGGACAAGGCTAGACTGGATGATAGGTTATTATCTGGAAGTAGTATCTCATAGAAAGCACCAGTGATGAGACTTAATGATATTACGACATATCATGCACCTGATGCACATTCAAACTTGGAATTGGACTCTAGTAGATGTATATAAGTGCACTTCTGGTTGGTGAGTCAAAAGAAGAAGTCAATGCTTAACAATTCATGAACTTTGTAGTTGCAGATCTATTGGACTATGTATATCTCTTCTTCACAAGCTCACTTCATGTTGGTATGAACTAGTATACTACTAAAAAAATCATCAAGGACAAGGTATGACACTCTAACTGAAGTTACAGTTAAATAGGAACTAGTAGATCCGTCATATTAATAACTCTCTTTATCACCAGACACAAAACATAATGTTATATATGTGTAGTGATATCATGATAATATTATATGTTGGTCTACTAACGAAAATTTGTGCAAGTTATTTGCTAAATAATTATAGAGTAGGTCTGGAGGAGCGTGTTGGAAAGGTTACTATTCTATTTGGAATTACTGCAAGCAAGACAAAAGAATATTTCTTTTAGAGGCTCAAGTAAACCAAAAGAATGATGGCAATACAAGTAAGTCAAGGATCTTTTGAAGATATAAAATTTGGAAGATTCTGAACATGCCAAGACTACTTACCAACAGAAACCACTAAAGCTTGATCAGTGCAACTCAGTTATAATGACAAGCTATAGAGGTATGACAAGCTCACTCTTTTACTCAAATACTAATAGATAACATGTAATGTTCTCAAGATGCCAATGTGAAAGGTTCCAAGTGGATCATAGAGAATCCAATCATATATATCTATTAACAAGATTTTTAGATTTCTTACCAGACTACCAACTCTTGGAGTATAGTACCCTAAAGATATTTTGATTAACATGTTTAGCTATAAATATATATCTATATATATATATATATATATTACGCGGGTTGTAAGAAAGATAAGAGAAGCATCTCTAGAAGCTGTCAACTTAAGTGACAGGAGAAGCATCTCATGAAGCTGTCAATTTCGTGGAAGAAGATTAATTTCTTGTTATGATGAGAAATAACCTCAAATCCAACAACTCTGTGGAACCCTCTATAACAAGGCACCTTGACACCAGGTATCATTTCTTCGAGAGCATGTCTTTTTAGTCAAAGAGTCACTTGGAGAAATATTAATTAAATCTCTTGTTAAAGTTAATCTTTCAAGACTAATTTGTAAGTGTAGGATATGATTCATTGCATATTAGCTGGAAATCTCATCTGTAAGAAATTCTTAATATAAGTTCATATATATTAAATTTTCAATATTTAAAGGACTTGAAAATTTATCAGTAATCCAGTATCTTGATTATCATAATCACAATGCCATGTACACTTGTGGTAATTATGTATTATAGCATTAAGTTTGATTATTACTTTGATTAATTTGAATTATGATTGTAGACAATTTCATGTCATATCAGTCTTATAATTTAAATTATATTAAAATAATATGCAGTATAGTTATTTGTGTCATGTACGAATAATTCTGATATTTTTAGTATTAGTGATATTATTTAGAATTTTTATTCTAAGTAATCAATGGTTATTTCTAAAATCACTAATATTGAAAGTTGAGGTAATTTTTAAGTTATGTGTATAAAACTCTCAGTATTTTATATGCTTAGAAAGTATTTCTAAAATTACTAATTATCTACAGAGTGATTGCCATGAATATAAGTCATATATCCTATTGGTAATTATTCAAGGATAATTATAAATATTTAAGTGCTAGTATCTAACTCATAGATATTTGTTATTTATTTATTTAATATTTATTTTGGGTAGTTTGGATTATGAAAATTGAAGAAATTCAATAATTTTATTTGCTCCATAATTCAAACTAACTTAAAATAAATAAGCAGCATGATTGATTATAACTAAGTGTGTCAATAATTGATATCTAGTATATTGATTGTAACTTATGTGTTATAAGTTAATTATGAGATTTTGGCTTTAGTGAATTTAGCAATGTTTACATCTTAAGAATTCACTAAAATCAGAATCATGATTGTAGCATTATTAGTCCTGTGCTAATTTTTGACCTATATGAGTTAATGATATTTAGTTAAGAGTTTAACTATGAACTTATTGTGAAGTATTTGTATTTGTGGAATTACTTAGAACTCCTCTAAGTAATCAATGTTTATCCTCAGTCATTTATACTAATATAAAAGGCGTGAAATCTTTCTTAAGTACAACTATGGTCAATATGGATAATACTTTATTTAAAGTAATCGTATGTTGTACAATTAGAATGATTTTTATACTTACTTGCAAATTACTAAATACATTGATATAGATGCAATACTCAATGAATCAAAGTATATGGAATTTACAATGCTTTTCTAAGATTGCAAACAAGATAATGTTGGTTGGTGTTGCTTTATTTATCGAACCAATATTGCTTGAAATATTACAGTTGTTGGGAGTTAAAAATTGTATGATATTTGAAATTGAATGCTAATGTCTATTTGATTGATAATTGGTATCTAATTCATTTATATCTTATTTTAATATTTAAAATATGATGCAGCATAATTATTGGTATCTAAAGTACTTGAAAAGTATCAGTCAATGATATATTGTTAATATTTTGTTGCAGAAAATTGTGAGATTTTAACTTCTAGTAAATTTATATGAGTTGCTATATCTGACAGATTCACTATAATTTGAAATCAGTAGCATAGTCAATCTTATTAAGGTTATTTATCAAAAAAAAATTGTTGATTATAATCTTATAAAGATAGATTATGTAGCTTTTGACATGAATGAAAATTGCTTAGACTTTACCCTAAGTGATTAATGCTTTTACAAAAACTCATTCATATTAAAAGACAAATTTTTTATTTCTCTTCTTAATACTACTAGGTCATGAGTCTGTGTCTGTTTCATATTAAAAGACATGATTATCTATATATTTATGCATAAAAACATACTCGTGCACTTGGACAGTTTTAAGAGAAAAATCAAACTTTTTTGTACAGTGGTGATTACTTATTTCATGAAAATCTTTGTGAAATCACTATTGTACATCATTTTCTTAAAATATTAAATGCATGATTTTCATACATTATAGATTTATGTGCATTCTATCTACTGTGCAATATGTTTGATAATGCAGCTTCAACCTCAATGGCCTTCTTTTATTTGATAGTCATGAGGTTGAAAACCCACAACATCCATTCTAGACTGTAAAGACAAACACATAAACAGAACCAACCAACACTCTCATACCATTAAAATGAAGTATGAATGAGCGTGAGGGAGAAAGTGTCTTAATGTGCCATATGAGGAAGGTTTTGAAGTCAACCCAGCAGCTCTGTCTCCTACAAAGTTGAGATATATTAAAACTGAGGCAACTGCTAGCCCCCATACATCTTCTTAAAAAGATGTAATAGCTGAAAAGGCACAAAAACAGTTACTAGATCCATCCTCTCAACAGGGTGCGTCTATTGAAATTCACATGTCGGTCAGGGTATCTGATGTTGTGTTACCACCTCAAACATAAACAATTCTTGATGCACACAGATAGATCACACACACAAAGGAAGAGTTGACAAACATAAGAGTTTTGACCATTTTACGGTCATATTCGATTGTTCAAGGTTCTTTAATGGACCAATTGCCTTTACAAGTGTTAGGAGAGGATACTCATCCAATAACCATATGTCAATGGTCAGTGTCTACCTTCCCAGGATTAAATTCCCTTGATGTATCTGCGGATAGTGGATCTGACATAGGTGCAGATCGGCAACTTTTTGATAATGATTCAGATTTACCTGTTGAGTCATAAAGAAATGTCTTCACATACATTAGAAGGGAACTTTGATCTTTATGCTAAATTCTTTGGATCATAGTTTACCTTCACAAAGTTCAAATCTGGAACCCTCAACGAGAAACTAGCAACTTGTAAGTTAGGACTCAGATTCATCTAACGAGTCTAATAAGGATGGGGATTTGTCAACTCCCATTGCACCACCTGTGACCTCCTTAAGGATGGCTAAGGTGATTTTCCTTGCAGGTACAACTGGATTTTAGAGCTATGAGATGAGCGATACACTTATAAGAATGAGTGTAAAAACTAGTGGAGAGAAGAGTGAAACACTTGTGTGGTACACGAAACAGAATCACTCACTCACAGTGAGGAAGAAATAGAAACACCATATCCCATTCCCTATCTCTAAACAATGGTTCTTGATACTTCGCGCCTCAAATATGTTTTTGATTGGAACCTAACTATTAGGGACCTAACATTTACAAATTGGAATGGAATGGTTGGGGCCTAACAATTGTGATCTTATAGTTGAGAGGTATAAGGATGTTGGGAAGGTTGGTGAACAGAATGATTAACGGTGAAGTCATTCTTGCAGCATTTAAAGGGATATGTTTGATCAGAGTCTGACTTGTTATTTTTTTCCAACCAAGTAAAATATGAGAACTCCTTTAGACCACAGCATACATTCCTTCTCTAAGATGGAGATTAAAGCTTAAATAATAGTTTGGAGGATTCCTCAACTAAGGGGGAGAGATAGCAGGCAGGAGGAAAAAGGTAAACTACATGTACACTACATCACACCATTGTTGTTTGTAACTACAGATCCTATTGTACGGGAGAGGTGGTAAACACGAAGGTGATTTCCTAGTTATCAGAAGAATGGTTTGGTTCATTATTGTTCTTCGTAAGGGGATTTGCTAGTTATTAGAAGAATGGTTTGGTTCATCACTGTTCTTTATAAGGGGAAAGTTGTTTTCAAAAGGGGTTGTACCAATGGTTTTTATCTGTGGATCCTATTGTAGGGGAGAGGTGGTAAACGAAGGTGATCTTCTTTAATCATTTGATTCTCATGAGGGAGAAGCAAGAGAAATATGTGCTTCTCAATAGGAAATATGGTTGTACAAAAGAAGCTGCTGATGATTACTTCAAAACTGAGAAGTGTTATCTAGAAGATATTTGAGGAACCAGTGAAATGAAGATGAGATTACTTGAAGACAAGTTTAGTACTAGAGGAACAAGCATCTTTTATTTCAGTTACACAAGAAATTTGGAAATGCCGAATTTTAACCAGAAAATAAGTAGCATTATTTTCTAGTTGTTAGTTGAGTTATCCTATCTAGTTAATTTGTTTGTTAGGTTTAACAATCAAATAGAGGGAGATTTTTGGTGAGACTGCGTAGCTATATGAACTATATACGTGATAACTCAACACTAGATCAACATTAGAACAGGACAGGTAAATAATACTATGTATATACAAGAAATCAGAAGAAATGAAGACAAAGCAAACACAAAGAATCAAAGATTAGAAGAATAATTGAAATCTTTTTACAGGTCACTGAAAGAAGTTCCTTAATATGTTCATGTCTCAGTGAAGAAAAAAGGTTAAAGACTTTCAGGGTTTCTCAAATGATGAAGATTTAGTGTATAGGTTGTAACGACCGGGAAATTTACGTTGTATTATATCATATTTATAATAAAATATCTGTATTAATATGTCAGTTATGTGTGATTATTTGTTAAACCCTAATTGTTACGTGCTACGTGTATTCTGTATCATTTTTGTAGTTTTAGGGTATTTTTCAGATATTTTATATCGTATTCAAAGGTTTCATTTCAAACGTTTTGCAACCCAAACAATGATTTTAAAGCCACTATTTCAAATAAAATAATGGGCCTTATTTTTCATCAAAAGGCTTTTACAATCGCAATATTCTGAACATCTAGATATTTTATAAATTTTCTCGTTTTACGAAAAATGACTTTTCCGGGCCCCATTGGGTGTTATAAACCCCACAAAAATCACATTTTTATTTTTATAAAATTATAGGACTTTTATTTATACCATTTCTTTGTATTTTTGGATTATTCACAATTTTTGGGAATTTTTGGCATATATATTGTATATATAAAATATCTATAAATTAAATTTTAATACCCAAAAATTATAAAAATTAGGGCCAAATATTTTTATTAGATGTATAATTAGCCCCTTAATTTTATTTAGGAGTATTATTTTTCATACTATAAATACCCTGATTATTATTAATTAATTCATAAATCTGCAAATTAATTCCCAAATTCAGAAATTAGGGTTCTTGAGTTCTTGATTTCAAGCAAAGATTTGACAGTGATTCTGATCTCCAAATCAAACATGTGAGTATTCAATCGAAAGCTCTTGGTCCCTACATTCCAATTCTATCATCAATTTTGTGTTTTATTACGTTGATTTTCAATTCGTATTTTTAGGGTTTATGTTTGATTTAGGCGTTTTTGATTCTGGGGTTCTGGGTTGATTTTGATGCTTGGTATAGTTTCCTGTACTTGTTTACAATTGATATGTGCTATTTAATTGATCGGAGTTATGTTCTAGATAGTAGTTCTTAGTTTCAAGTTTTATCATTTTATTTTGATTCATTTTTGAAGTTACATGATTCTGAGGTTATTTTGGTTATAGGGGTTTGATTGTGTATACTCTAAGCTTTATTTTAAGCTATAGATTGTAATTTTCTGTGTACGAACGAAGCAAAACGGAGTTTGGCCGGAAAAATTTCTTGGTTTGATCGAAAAATTAGTTCTAGTGATTATCAGGTTGTTTTGTTGGTTTGGTTGTGTTGCTGGTGAGATTCTGAGTGAAATTCATATAAAAATCGATTCGAATGGTGGTGTTTTGACCCCGAATGGAGTTCGCCGGACTTGGACATCGAGCTCGCCGGCGTTGTTACGTTTTTGGCCGGAGAAGGCGACTGAAGTGACGGAGTTGAAGGAGAACGGCAGGGTTGTGTTGCTGCAGCCACATGGAATTGAACGGAACAAAAATTTTGCAGAACCAATGACCTGTACGTTCGAATTGGGCTCGCCGGCGCCGGTTTCTGGGCAGCACGACGGCTGTTCTTCAGCGACCCGAAAACCCGGGTTCCAACCCGTTTTCCTGAGATTGTTGACCCGAGTTTGATCCTAGAATTCCCAACTTGACTTCCAGAATTCTGTTTCAGCAAATTTTATTAATTAATTATATTTTAGTATATTAAAATCAGTTTTTAATAATTATAAAAAAATCAAATAAAAATTAGATTTAAAAATTTAAAAGAGTTTTGTAAATAATGTCTGAATTATTTTATTAATTTAGAAATTTGATTTTAATTATTTATTTAATTACTTAATTATTTATCTAATTATTTACTAGTTATCTAATTGATTAATAATTAGGCAATTAATTAATAATTAGGTAATTAATTAATAAATAAGGATTAAATAATACGATTAATAATCCGATAATTAGTGAATATTACGTGTAACTCGTATCTATACGAGTCGTGATTCGATAATTAAAAAAATTATTATTCGAGCGATAATTATTCGAAGAATACCGTAATAAATATTCGTATCGTATAATTAAATATCGACAATCGATGAATCGTATAAATTTAATAATAATCGTAATAATTCAATAATTATAAGAGAAAGATGAATGACTCGTATTTACACGAGTAATTGATTGTTGAGTTCGATTATGATTCGAATAATGATTCATTTATTCAATAATTAACGTATCAGTTAATGATATCGATTATTTACTTATAAATAATCGATCTAATCGAATAAATAACGATAAGTTGTAAATATTTGTAATAAATCGTGATTAATCCTAATAATTAGGGATTAATTATTTTAAATTATTAAATAATTACTTATTAATTATTTCTTGGTTATTTATTTATTAAATATTTAAAAAGTGGTAAATTATTTCGATAATTAATCACATAATTTTCAATAAATCATAACTTCTTCATTTTAACTCCAAAAATTATAAAAAAATTATTTTTGACTTTGATTTTTCTTAAATAACTATTTAAAAATTATTTTAGGATTTAAAAGGCTGTAATAATTATTTATATTGAATAATAAGTTGAATTATCAGTGTTTAATTGATAATAATTCAACCGTTAGTCCGATTCAAGTAAAGGAAAGCCATTTTACTCAAAAAAATGAATTCTTTTTATTAAAAATAATATGAAGACCTAATTTCTTCTCGAAATTAGTTGACTTTATTGATTGCTTGATTATCAGTCAAAATACGCGCCGAGACGAGTCCGAAAAATTCCGGAAAAATGGGAAATGAAGCAGAAGGTGATTAACGAAGCAAACAACGAGTCGATTTTGATTCTAAAAATTATTTTAACTATGAAAATGATTATGTGCTTATGTGCTTATGTGTATTATGTGGTTAATCGAGTCTTACTTGCTTATATGTAATATAAGAGTCAGTTATAAGCGCATGGGTAGATAATAGGAACGAAATGAAGTCAATTCAAGATGCAAATTGAAGTACAAGATGACTTAATCAGTCTATTTTGCTAACAGAAGTTAAGCCAGCAAGGCAGGTCAAGTAGGGGATAGACGGAAGTGACTTAATTGCAGTAAGTCGCGCAAAAGGCAAGTTTCTCCTCTATTCTATTTTTCAGAATAGTGATATTCTCTTTAGATTATTATTACAATTGCACTCTTTTAATTCTCTTGTTCATATTTCATTTCACTTCTTGAATTATTCTTTTCATTTGAAATTATTATTCATATGCCAATTGCTACTCACAATTATTGATATATTCTGGTGATTAGAATATACCAAAGTATACCGATTATTCCGGTTGCTATTCCAGGGACTGGATAACATTAGTTTTGGGGATTAAGTTTACTTAACTTAATCCTAAGGACCGGGACATAACCGGATCCTTGAGATGGGCCGTAGTGCCTGGGTGCCCGATGGGATCTATATAGTGAGATATAGATCTGCACTGTATCGTGGCTGATCAGCAGGATATAACTGCGAACTTGAGTCCAGTTTAGTTCGTTTACATTCGCCAGTAATGGCCTTCCTTCGATTCTTATGAGGTTATATCTTTGCAGATATACCTGGGTTACGAATTCAATGATAATGCTTTAACACTGTTTATATTTGTGGACTTGTTGAGCAAATTTTTGGCTCACCCCTTTTTGTTGTTATTCACCTTATTGTTTTCAGTTAAAAAGGAATATGAAACCCATCAGGACACGAGTGGTAAAGAAGCAGGTCAAGCCTCGGGATCCTCTTATACCCAAGGTGTTGATCCCAATCCAGGAAGAAAGCTTTGAGTTGCCCGAGCAGGTGGAGTGTTGATAGATAGTATGTGTGTTTGAATAAAAGCTGAACTTAGTTTAAAATAAGTTGGACAATGGTTTGTAATAAAGAGAATTTGTGAGATTTTAAATGTTGGTTTATAGTTAGTGGTTCTTGTTTTCATACTTCAACCTAAAAAGGTCCTGGTTAGTGTTAAAGGGGTTTAATTTCATTTCTTTATTATTCATTAATAAGCTTGTACAGGTTTGGTGATTAGCTCGTAACCCCCAGACTTATACCCCGGGTCTGGAGGGCGTGACAGTTTGGCATCAGAGCTGTAGGTTTGGTCCCTGAAAACAAGAACATTAGGACTAAGATAAGATAGGGAGATCACATAAGATAGGGATAGTCAAATTAGGAAGAATAGTATTAGGATTTAGGTCAAATTAGAATAGGGAAATATAAATCTTAGGATTGTTTAGTGATCTTTTCTTTTCTTTGGTATATTATCAGATGGCATCTTCTGGTTATTCTGCATCTTCCGAGAGGACAGTCACTGGGCCAGCAGCACCAGTCATACCTCCAGTATCTGAGTATATGTTTCCTCCTCTACCACCTCCACCACCTTTGCAACAGGAGCCTGTACCACCAGTTCAGGGGATAGTTCAAGACTCCATAGAGATGTTTGATCCTTTTGAGTTCTTCGAGCCGATTGTACCTTTACCTATTGAGCATCAATTTATACCAGGTATTGAGCAGGAATTACCACCACTACCATTGTTACCTCCTATGCCAGTGCATGCCCCAGAGCCGGACATAGTTCAGATGATTCCAGTCGAGGGGATGGGAGAGCATGATATGGATCTACAGTTAGGTTTACCACAACAGGGTGCAGGTATTCTGAGGGTTCCTTCCCAGGAGTCAGTAGGACAGATTGCTCAGCCGCATATGGTACCATACTATGAGTATAGAGTTATAAGGGACGATATGGAGTATTGGCGGGCACAGTGTCGAGAGATTATGCATCTGTTTGATCAGAGGGACAGAGGACCGTTAGCAGCCCTACAGCCGGATTATTATATGAGACAGCGATTACAGTCAGTGTTGATGAGCGCTACTTGGGAGCTTGATGAGTTGACCCATGATGGACCTCCTTCTTTTGCAGAGTTCTATCGGATATTCCGCTTGGCACAGACTTTAGTCCAGGCACTTAGAGAGGAGCTTAGGCGTATCCCGCCTGGGCTCTGAGACAGGGACAGTTGAGACGGTGACTCCAGAGTACATGTGTATATAGAGACAACATAATATAACCTAGTGAGTAGTGTGTATGTGTGTATCAGTAGTTTAACTTGTAGTAGTAGTTTAACTTGTAGCGATAGTGTGACTTGTAGCCGTAGTGATGACCAGCAGAGCGAGACTTTTTGTATCAAGCAATTACACCTAAAGCTGGTGTCATATATATATAAGCTGAACTTTTCAAGTTTCTTTTATTTAAATTTTAGTCTTTATAGTTTACATCATTTACTTTTATTTTACAGAAGAAAGAAACAGAAAAGAAAAGAATAAACATTTTATTTAAACTGTTTACATTTCCAGTTTTACATTCAGTAACTGTTTTCTTTAAATAAACCATGTTATTAATACAGGAGAAATTGTTTCAATCACATACTGTCGATTGTTTATTAAATTGTCAAATAAATATCACCTGTTTTATTATCAGAAGAAGATGGCACCAAAAAGAAAGACTAGGGCTGAAACCTCTAACAGCAATTCCGAAGGTCAGACTAATGAGACCATGAACCAAATGTTCCATCTGATGCAACAACAGATGGTAATGATGCAGCAGCAGATGCAGCATCAGCAACAACAGATACAACAACAAATGTTACAACAGCCACCTCGTCCTGAGCCTCAATTACCACCAGTATTACCTGTTGTTACTTTTAAACAGTTTCAGTCAGTTAAACCTCCAGAATTTGATGGGTCTACTGATCCTATTAAAGCTACGACCTGGTTAAAAGAAATAGAGAAAGCTTTTGTACTAGTGAAGGTAGGTGAGGACTAGAAGACTGATTTTGCTAGTTATTTGTTGAAGGGAGAGGCAAATTATTGGTGGGAATCTAAAAAGGCATTAGAGGGTGAAAATGTTATCGCTTGGGATAGGTTTAAAGAGTTATTTTTAGAAAAGTATTTTCCTCGCTATGTGAAGAATCAGATGCAAATAAAGTTTTTAGAGCTGAAGCAGGGAAGTATGTCTGTGACAGAGTATGAAGCCAAATTTAATGAATTGGCTAGGTTTGTTTCGGAACAGGTAGACACTGAAGAGAAACGAGTGCAGAGATTTCAAGAGGGATTACGACCATGGATACGTGGACAGGTTGCAGTCTTTGAATTAACGACATATACTGCTGTAGTCCAGAAAGCTTTGATCATCGAAGGGGAAAGTGAAAGGTCTCAACGAGACAGAGGACAGGGGAGTTTCCAAGACCGTTTCAACAGGAAGCCGGGATTTCAAGCCCGGGCAAATCTGAATTTCAAAAGGATAGGACAGGGCACACAAAAAGCAGGTAATCGTTTCCAAGCCTTCAAACAACAGGGAATTGTTAAGGTTCCAGTGCCATATTGCAAAACTTGTGGACGCAAGCATACTGGCGTATGTATTAAAGCAGATGTAACATGTTTTAAATGTAAGCAGAAAGGGCACTACTCTAACGAATGTCCAACAGGAAAAATAATAGAAATCACTTGCTATCAATGCGGAAAGAAAGGGCATATCGCTAGGAATTGTAAAGGACCAGCAATGGCCGCCAGTATTCCGAAAGTATTGGCATTACCTCCGCAACCACCGCCAAATCAACCCAGAGCAAGGACTTTTAACATGACAATGAAAGAAGTAGTGCAGAGTCCAAGTGTGATTGCAGGTACGCTTTTGGTGAATTCCGTAGATTCCAAAGTATTAATTGATTCTGGAGCTACTCGTTCATTTATTTCTGAAGAATTTCTTGATAAGTTACATTGCGAAATCGAATGGTTGGGCGAGACGTTAATCATAAAATTAGCGAATGACGACCAAGTTCCAGTAGATCGAGTATGTCCTGCGTGTAATGTAGAAATAGCTGGACATCATTTCTCTGTAAACTTAATTCCTTTTAAGCTAGGAGAATTTGATGTGATTTTGGGAATGGATTGGTTAGCATATCATAAGTCTCAAATAGATTGTGCGAATAAGAAAGTGAAATTGCGAACTGCGAAAAATACAACGGTAATATTCAAAGGCGAAAAACAACGGAAGAAATTTCTCACCGTGATGCAGACCAAACGATTGTTTCGACAAGGATGTGAGGCGTACATAACTTATGTGTTAGATACTGAAAGAGGAAGTCCTAGAATAGAAGACATTCCAGTTGTATGTGAGTATCCGGACGTCTTTCCAGACGAGCTTCCAGGATTACCGCCAGATCGAGAAATTGAGTTCACGATTGATATAGCACCAGGTACAGAACCAGTTTCGAAAGCTCCGTATCGAATGGCTCCAGTTGAAATGAAAGAATTGTCAAAGTAACTGCAAGATCTTCTAGACCGAGGCATTATACGACCTAGTGTATCCCCATGGGGTGCACTAGTGTTATTTGTGAAGAAGAAGGACGGCAGCATGCGATTATGCATCGACTATCGGGAGTTGAATAAACTCACTATTAAGAACAAGTATCCTTTACCGAGAATCGACGATTTGTTCGACCAGCTAAAAGGAGCTGCATGGTTTTCAAAGATAGATTTGCGATCAGGCTATCATCAATTGAAGATTAAAGCTGAAGATATTCCTAAGACTGCGTTTCGTACGAGATATGGACATTACGAGTTTCTTGTAATGGCATTCGGTTTGACAAATGCGCCAGCTGCATTTATGGATTTGATGAACAGGATATTCAAGAAATATTTGGACAAGTTCGTGATTGTATTCATTGATGACATTTTGATTTATTCCGAGACAAAAGAAAAGCATGCAGAACACTTGAGGATAGTTTTGGAAATTCTGAGGAAAAAGCAATTATACGCAAAATTCTCAAAATGTGAATTCTGGTTAAGGGAAGTACAATTTCTAGGGCATATCATCAGTAGAGAAGGCATCCAAGTCGATCCAACGAAGATTGGAGCTGTGTTGAACTGGGAACGACCAAAGACACCAACAGAAGTTCGAAGTTTCTTGGGATTGGCAGGATATTATCGAAGGTTTGTCAAAGTTTTTGCAAAAATAGCAACACCGCTGACCAAGTTAACTCGAAAAAATGAAAAGTTTGAATGGAATGATAAGTGTGAAGAAAGTTTTCAAGAGTTAAAGAATCGGTTGGTGACCGCACCAGTATTGGTATTGCCAGACGAGCAAGGAAATTTCGTCATTTACAGTGACACTTCGTATCGCGGGCTAGGATGTGTATTGATGCAACACGGTAATGTCATTGCATATGCTTCAAGACAACTTAAACTCCATGAACAGAAATATCCTACGCATGATCTGGAATTGGCAGCGATCGTATTTGCATTGAAGCTTTGGAGACATTATCTCTACGGTGAAAAATGCGAAATCTACACGGATCATAAAAGTCTGAAGTATATCTTTACGCAAAAGGAACTGAACATGCGACAACGTCGATGGCTAGAATTGATAAAGGATTACGATGTTACAATCAGTTATCATCCAGGAAAAGCAAATGTTGTAGCGGATGCATTGAGCAGGAAAGAAAGATTGAATTGGTTAACTTCATGCGAAGAATTGACCAAGGAATTCGACAAATTGGAAATCGAGATTCGTGTTCCCAATGAATCTGTAGAAGCTATCTACACTATGACTTTCCAACCGGAATTGTTAGAGAAAATTCGCCGCTGTCAAGATAAAGTGATGAGTCAAGATGACGACTTGACGGGAGAAGAGATCACAACTCAGAAAGATAACGAAGGAATTTTACACTTTGTGTCGAGAATCTGGATCCCTAATGTGGTAGAATTAAAAGAAGAAATAATGCGAGATTCGCACAATTCAAAGTATTCCATTCATCCAGGAAGTACAAAAATGTATCGCGATCTGAAAGAAAACTTCTGGTGGCCGAACATGAAGAAGGAAATAGCTGAATGGGTGAGTAAATGCTACACATGCCAGCGAGTTAAAGCGGAACATCAACGTCCGAGCGGGTTATTGCAACCATTAGACATTCCAGAATGGAAATGGGAACATCTAGCGATGGATTTTGTGGTAGGACTACCAAGGACTAAGGCAAATCATGATGCGATATGGGTAATCATTGACAGACTTATGAAGTCGGCACATTTTCTACCAATTAATGAAAGATTTTCGCTCGACAAATTAGTGCACATGTATCTCAAAGAAATTGTGATGCGACATGGAGTTCCAATATCTATCGTATCTGATCGAGATCCTCATTTCAATTCAAGATTTTGGAGACAATTTCAAGAATGCCTTGGAACGAAATTAAACATGAGTACCGCGTATCATCCGCAAACCGATGGGCAAAGTGAAAGAACTATTCAAATGATTGAAGACATGCTACGAGTTTGTGCGATCAATTTTGAAGGCAGTTGGGATGAACATCTACCCCTAGTGGAATTTTCTTATAGTAATAGCTATCATGCCAGCATTGGAATGCCACCGTATGAAGCACTATATGGGAGAAAATGTAGATCACCAGTACACTGGGATGAAGTTGGGGAACGCACGATTTTGGGTCCAGAATTAATTCAGCAGACGAAAGAAAAGATTGAACTTATTAGGAAATGACTCGATGCAGCGCAAAACAGGCAACGTAAATACGCAGACCCAGCAAGGAAGGATATGAACTACCAGGAAGGAGAACACGTATTACTTAAAATATCGCCATGGAAAGGATTGACCAGATTTAGCAATAAGGGTAAATTGAAGCCACGATACGTCGGACCATTTGAAATTTTGAAGAGAGTAGGAAAGCTTGCATACGAATTAGCTTTACCGCCTCATATGCAGCATATTCACAACGTGTTTCACGTATCAATGCTTAAGCGATATAATCCTGATTCTAGGCATGTAATAGAATATGAACCGATAGATATCCAACCTGATTTGTCTTTTGTAGAGCAGCCGGTAAGAATTTTAGATCGGCGAGAGAAAGTGTTGAGAAATAAGTCTGTATATTTAGTGCGAGTGTTGTGGAGAAATCCTGTGGTTGAAGAATCAACCTGGGAACTTGAAAGTGAAATGTTAAAGAAATACCCTCATTTGTTTTCATAAAAGATTCTGAGGACAGAATCCTATTAAGGGGGGGAGAATGTAACGACCGGGAAATTTACGTTGTATTATATCATATTTATAATAAAATATGTGTATTAATATGTCAGTTATGTGTGATTATTTGTTAAACCCTAATTGTTACGTGCTACGTGTATTCTGTATCATTTCTGTAGTTTTAGGGTATTTTTCAGATATTTTATATCGTATTCAAAGGTTTCATTTCAAACGTTTTGCAACCCAAACAATGATTTTAAAGCCACTATTTCAAATAAAATAATGGGCCTTATTTTTCATCAAACGGCTTTTACAATCGCAATATTCTGAACATCTAGATATTTTATAAATTTTCTCGTTTTACGAAAAATGACTTTTCCGGGCCCCATTGGGTGTTATAAACCCCACAAAAATCACATTTTTATTTTTATAAAATTATAGGACTTTTATTTATACCATTTCTTTGTATTTTTGGATTATTCACAATTTTTGGGAATTTTTGGCATATATATTGTATATATAAAATATCTATAAATTAAATTTTAATACCAAAAAATTATAAAAATTAGGGCCAAATATTTTTATTAGATGTATAATTAGCCCCTTAATTTTATTTAGGAGTATTATTTTTCATACTATAAATACCCTGATTATTATTAATTAATTCATAAATCTGCAAATTAATTCCCAAATTCAGAAATTAGGGTTCTTGAGTTCTTGATTTCAAGCAAAGATTTGACAGTGATTCTGATCTCCAAATCAAACATGTGAGTACTCAATCGAAAGCTCTTGATCCCTACTTTCCAATTCTATCATCAATTTTGTGTTTTATTATGTTGATTTTCAATTCGTATTTTTAGGGTTTATGTTTGATTTAGGCGTTTTTGATTCTGGGGTTCTGGGTTGATTTTGATGCTTGGTATAGTTTCCTGTACTTGTTTACAATTGATATGTGCTATTTAATTGATCGGAGTTATGTTCTAGATAGTAGTTCTTAGTTTCAAGTTTTATCATTTTATTTTGATTCGTTTTTGAAGTTACATGATTCTGAGGTTATTTTGGTTATAGGGGTTTGATTGTGTATACTCTAAGCTTTATTTTAAGCTATAGATTGTAATTTTCTGTGTACGAATGAAGCAAAACGGAGTTTGGCCGGAAAAATTTCTTGGTTTGATCGGAAAATTAGTTCTAGTGATTATCAGGTTGTTTTGTTGGTTTGGTTGTGTTGCTGGTGAGATTCTGAGTGAAATTCATATAAAAATCGATTCGAATGGTGGTGTTTTGACCCCGACTGGAGTTCGCCGGACTTGGACATCGAGCTCGCCGGCGTTGTTACGGTTTTGGCCGGAGAAGGCGACTGAAGTGACGGAGTTGAAGGAGAACGGCAGGGTTGTGTTGCTGCAGCCACATGGAATTGAACGGAACAAAAATTTTGCAGAACCAATGACCTGTACGTTCGAATTGGGCTCGCCGGAAACAGCTCGCCGGCGCCGGTTCCTGGGCAGCACGGCGGCTGTTCTTCAGCGACCCGAAAACCCGGGTTCCAACCCGTTTTCCTGAGATTGTTGACCCGAGTTTGATCCTAGAATTCCCAACCTGACTTCCAGAATTCTGTTTCTGCAAATTTTATTAATTAATTATATTTTAGTATATTAAAATCAGTTTTTAATAATTATAAAAAAATCAAATAAAAATTAGATTTAAAAATTTAAAAGAGTTTTGTAAATAATGTCTGAATTATTTTATTAATTTAGAAATTTGATTTTAATTATTTATTTAGTTACTTAATTATTTATCTAATTATTTACTAGTTATCTAATTGATTAATAATTAGGTAATTAATTAATAATTAGGTAATTAATTAATAAATAAGGATTAAATAATACGATTAATAATCTGATAATTAGTGAATATTACGTGTAACTCGTATCTATACGAGTCGTGATTCGATAATTAAAAAAAATTATTATTCGAGCGATAATTATTGGAAGAATACCGTAATAAATATTCGTATCGTATAATTAAATATCGATAATCGATGAATCATATAAATTTAATAATAATCGTAATAATTCAATAATTATACGAGAAAGATGAATGACTCGTATTTACACGAGTAATTGATTGTTGAGTTCGATTATGATTCGAATAATGATTCATTTATTCAATAATTAACGTATCAGTTAATGATATCGATTATTTACTTATAAATAATCGATCTAATCGAATAAATAACGATAAGTTATAAATATTTGTAATAAATCGTGATTAATCCTAATAATTAGGGATTAATTATTTTAAATTATTAAATAATTACTTATTAATTATTTATTGGTTATTTATTTATTAAATATTTAAAAAGTGATAAATTATTTCGATAATTAATAACATAATTTTCAATAAATCATAACTTCTTCATTTTAACTCCAAAAATTATAAAAAAATTATTTTTGACTTTGATTTTTCTTAAATAACTATTTAAAAATTATTTTAGGATTTAAAAGGCTGTAATAATTATTTATATTGAATAATAAGTTGAATTATCAGTGTTTAATTGATAATAATTCAACCGTTAGTCCGATTCAAGTAAAACGAAAGCCATTTTACTCAAAAAAATGAATTCTTTTTATTAAAAATAATATGAAGACTTAATTTCTTCTCCAAATTAGTTGACTTTATTGATTGCTTGATTATCAGTCAAAATACGCGCCGAGACGAGTCCGAAAAATTCCGGAAAAATGGGAAATGAAGCAGAAGGTGATTAACGAAGCAAACAACGAGTCGATTTTGATTCTAAAAATTATTTGAACTATGAAAATGATTATGTGCTTATGTGCTTATGTGTATTATGTGGTTAATCGAGTCTTACTTGCTTATATGTAATATAAGAGCCACTTATAAGCGCATGGGTAGATAATAGGAACGAAATGAAGTCTATTCAAGATGCAAATTGAAGTACAAGATGACTTAATCAATCTATTTTGGTAACAGAAGTTAAGCCAGCAAGGCAGGTCAAGTAGGGGATAGACGGAAGTGACGTAATTGCAGTAAGTCGCGCAAAAGGCAAGTTTCTCCTCTATTCTATTTTTCAGAATAGTGATATTCTCTTTAGATTATTATTACAATTGCACTCTTTTAATTCTCTTGTTCATATTTCATTTCACTTCTTGAATTATTCTTTTCATTTGAAATTATTATTCATATGCCAATTGTTACTCACAATTATTGATATATTCTGGTGATTAGAATATACCAAAGTATACCGATTATTCCGGTTGCTATTCCAGGGACTGGATAACATTACTTTTGGGGATTAAGTTTACTTAATCCTAAGGACCGGGACATAACCGGATCCTTGAGATGGGCCGTAGTGCCTGGGTGCCCGACGGGATCTATATAGTGAGATATAGATCTGCACTGTATCCTGGCTGATCAGCAGGATATAACTGCGAACTTGAGTCCAGTTTAGTTCATTTACATTCGCCAATAATGGCCTTCCTTCGATTCTTATGAGGTTATATCTTTGCAGATATACCTGGGTTACGAATTCAATGATAATGCTTTAACACTGTTTATATTTGTGGACTTGTTGAGCAAATTTTTGGCTTACCCCTTTTTGTTGTTATTCACCTTATTGTTTTCAGTTAAAAAGGAATATGAAACCCATCAGGACACGAGTGGTAAAGAAGCGGGTCAAGCCTCGGGATCCTCTTATACCCAAGGTGTTGATCCCAATCCAGGAAGAAAGCTTTGAGTTGCCCGAGCAGGTGGAGTGTTGATAGATAGTATGTGTGTTTGAATAAAAGCTGAACTTAGTTTAAAAATAAGTTGGACAATGGTTTGTAATAAAGAGAATTTGTGAGATTTTAAATGTTGGTTTGTAGTTAGTGGTTCTTGTTTTCATACTTCAACCTAAAAAGGTCCTGGTTAGTGTTAAAGGGGTTTAATTTCATTTCTTTATTATTCATTAATAAGCTTGTACAGGTTTGGTGATTAGCTCGTAACCCCCAGACTTATACCCCGGGTTTGGAGGGCGTGACATAGGTGCTACCAGAAGATTTCAGTGTATTAGCATTGATTGAAGGTAGACAGTGTTCGAAGCATAGAAATCTAAAGAATTGAAGACATGGTATATATAGAGGTTAAAGAAGATAGCTATTGTCTTGAAGTTATACTCACTGACAGGAGTTCACTTATATGTTCAAACGTCAGTGAAGTATAGTGAATGAAGTATTCAAGATTATAGTAGCAATGAAGATGTTGTCTAAAGTACAAGAAAGGATTCCAGTGAAAGTACATTTGTTTATTGACAGTCGGTGTTCAAAGCAATGAAGTTGGCTTAACAATGTAATGAAGGATAAAATACGAAGACCTGAATCAAAACTAGTCATCTGTGAACCACACCAGTTGCACTAGGAGTTAGTGATTTGTGAAAGGAATCTGAGTATTATCATTAGGAAGATTGTTAAGTGAGGATTCATATCTGGATAAGGTAGATATATGGTTTATACGAAGACTCAGAGAGAAGACTAGAAGATGGGACAGTTTAATGGTTAAAGCGTTCTATAGAAACTAAGTCAAAGTGATCACTACCTTGTAGTAGGAGTCACTGAGTTCATTCTATTGCTTAGCAGGAGCAAGAACATTGAAGTACAGCTCATAACCTAAGTACAGGAATTGGTTTTGACCTATTAGGAGCAATAGGGAAGAAAGTGAAAAAGAAACTAACTTAGAAATGTTTCTTCTACACTCTAGTCACAAATCAGAGATTTTTCTAAGGAAAAATACCTTACTAGGGTGAAGGTGTCGCAAGTAAAGGTCCCTAGGCTTCCGTGGTCATAACTTGGGATTTAAACTAAGTCAAAAGTGCATACTAGTGAACCTTGGTCGAAAGTAAAAGCTATACTAGGGAGATGGGTCGCAACATAGGATTTTTCCTAAGGTAACCACTTCCCCTAGGTGGTGTGGTTGCCAGTTGGGTTTTTCTGGAATGCAACTAAAGCAAATTCACTCCCTAAAACATGAAGAAGTCACAAGTAAGCCCTACAAGGGACTAGAGGTCATAACTCATGAATTTAGCTAAACCAAAGTTCACTCCAAGGCTCCCTGGTCACAAGTAAGAATGCTTGGAATTAATTCTAAGTGCCAAACCTCCTTGTAGTCGCCAGTAAAGAGTTGTGTTGTTAATTCAAATGCCAGACTCTCTCTTTGTATGCGCAAGGAAATGAAGTCCCATGAATAAGTTTTCTCATCCACACTTTATTGATCCATTCATTTGATTTATCTGGTAAATAAATGATCACGTATTTATATTGGATATAAAGACTACACTACAACAGCAGATCAAAATAATAATTAAGTTTGTAATTGTTCTGTTCAACTTCTCTCTCACGAGAGTTGATGAAAAAAGAAACAAAGAGAATACAGAGAAGCTCAGCATATTGATATCCGTTTAACTTATCACCGGAGAAACGTTATAATGCCCGATTTAACTCTTGTATATTCATAGGGGCATTATAATCATTATCGGGTAATTAGATCCTTAGGAATACAAAAAACTAGATCATTGTATAGGATTTAATTTGTATATCTTTGTAGAAGCAAGAACATTGTTGTTCTTGGATTGTAGTCGGTTAATTTATTTACCGAAGTGTAGCAACACCCCCGAGGATTTATATATGAATATATACTTCCCTGAATATCTTGTGTTCCTCGTTTTACTATTCCAAACACTATTCACCTCAAGAACACGGAACCACTAACCGAACGCTAAATTATTTATCCGCAAAAGACTCGAAAGAATTTTTTAATTTAGTGAGTATCGTATTAACCCCCCCCCTTCTACGATACTTCGGGAACTAACAAATATCTTCAAAAATATATATATTGAAATGATAGTATATCAAATATACTTTCTGAAGATACTTTTTCATTATTTTAATATTTAATATTAATAACTTAAATCTTGTGCGATGCACAGGTTTCATTAATATTTAAATAAATTTTAAATTTTATTTATTCAATCATATATTAATTTAAATATATTTATATAAATATATAATAATTATTGATATATAATGAAAATAATAAAATAATTACAAAGGAACTGTTATCGTAGTTTGGTAGGATAAGTTTGGGTCGTAGTTTAGCATGACAAGGAGACTATATCTAGTAATTTAGCAATTTAATAGTTAATATGTCTATAATACTATTTATTTATTTTTTTAATAATCAAACTAAGGGGATAACCGTTGAACCAAAATATACACCATTCTAATTATTATATTATAGTATATATTCATTTTTTGTCAGTCAAAGTTGATTTGACTTTAACTTTAAAATTTTATAAAAAGTCAATTATTATGTAATTGAGGGAGTATGTATAATAAATGGATAATGTGAAATATTATTTTTATTTGGCTATTATCTTATTTAATTTTATATTATTTTTTATTTTGTTGAAAAGGGATCAAATAAATTGATAATTAAAAGAAGAATGTTGTGTATGCGCCCTGTTAAAGGGAGAATTTCGTTTAACAGTGTTTTGGAGGTTAATGGAACAAATAAAGATCAAGGGTGGACGTACCCTATTTATAGGGATCAAGGCTCACATATTTCTTGGGGAACAAGTTACTTAGGCTAGGGTTCAGGTTTTTTTACCCATGCTGATGCCACACGTTTCCTACAATCTTGCGGCATCTTCGCATTTCTTCCCGTGATTGTAGGAATATTTTGTATTGGCCCCGAAATTTACGTACTACCCAATCATCTATGAGTCATAATTTTACCCAATGCAAACCCACCTAGTCACCTCGGCTCGCATGAGATTTTGTCTTACCAACAAGCTCATGTGATCTCTCAATATCTCACTTGTGCGAGCTCACGAGCCCAGCTCGCATCTGATTGGGCTTCTTCTATTCATATGCGATCCGAGTATCATCTCATCTAATAGGCTTGTAGGTCACTAGTATCAGAAAAAAGTAATGCGAGCCCATGGCAATCCACATTCAGTCATCCTTAACATGACTCATTGGCCATTTTAATGCGTAGCGAGCCCGCGAGCCGGCGAGCCTGCGAGCCTTCTTAATAAGGGAGAGAATCTTTAAAGGATTAGCATATTGTGGACTCGCAGAGCACCTTCATTCTAGATGGACCAAATTATATATTTACCTGTCCAGCTCACACTTTTCATACATACATGATCAATTCTTCATTATACTCATACGAATCTATTTGAGGCACATGCCGATAAGTGGGCATAGCACGCCCATAATGGTTCTATATAATCTTTGCAATTACACATCTGTATTAGTAAGGTTTAATTAATATTTGTTTGTTTAAATGTTTTTTATTAGTTCTTTTAGGAGTAAAGAAAATATATATTATTTTGATAATGTGCAAAAAATTGCTCTACAATTTTTTCTATTTGGGTTTTTTAGATACTGTTTTTATACCCTGCGCGGGCTGATTTATATATAATTTCTAAATAAAAAGATTTTTTATTTTTGAAAAATTGAATTATTGTGTCATGATATTTTTTTGTTATATTAGTAATAATTTTATTTATGCTAAGGCAAAAAATATATTGATAGTAACCATCATATAAAACTTAGGTCCAAATTCTTGAAGTTATTATTACATTTTGAGGGTAAACATAAAAATAAAAGATAAAAAAAAACATAAAGTTAAAGATAATTAACTATAATTTTAATTGTTGTTATTTTAGTATTAATGAACAATAAAACGTTAGTTAAAGACTTTTTTTATACTCTAATAAATTGTTTTAATTTTATGTTTATTTGTATGTGGGGCATTATTTTTTAACACTTCAATTGACTATGATATCTTGTGTTGTTTTATTATAGTTAGGTCTGGAAGGGAAGTTTCATTATATGGTAAAATATTCATTTAAGACATATTTATTATTAGACAATGTTGTTAAAATAAAATTACATTTGATTTATGAAATGTTATTTTATTTTATTATATAGTATAGTTAATTTAGATAAATAAATATTATTAATATTTGTTTTGTTCTTTAATTTATTTTTATTTATAAAACTGTTTAAAATAGATTTGGAACACAAGTTAATATTTATATTTTTAATTATGTTTTTACTGTGTTTGTAAAGGATGTGTTCATCTAGAAATTTTTAACACCTACACCGGTTATATTAGTTACTTTTAAAGTTTTTAAAAATATTAAAGTAAAATTATTATCAAAAATCTATATTTAAAAAAATGATACAACTTTAACCCGATTATTAATGATTTGTGAATTGTTGCTTATATTTATTTTTATTAAGATAATTGTTGCTACTTAACTTCAAATTCTTGAAGTTATTTTTACATTTTGAGGGTAAGTATAAAAATAAAAAATAAAAAAGTACATAAAGTTAAAGATAATTAAGTATAATTTTAACTGTTGTTATTTTAGTATTATGAACAACAGAACGTTAGTTAAATATTTGTTTTCTACTATAATAAATTATTTTAATTTTAAGTTTATTTGTATGTCGGGCAATATTTTTTAACACTTGTGTTGTTTTGTTATATTCACGTATGTAAGAGATGTTTCATTGTATGGTAAAATATTCATTTAAGGCATATTTATTATTGGACAATGTTATTCAAATAAAATTACATTTGATTGATGATTTATATTTAATAGTGTTTACCAAGTTTTTGAAAGATGATTTTCTTTTTAAAAAAAATTAATTTTGAGATGAATTGTAACTATAAATATTTTTTTATCCAAACAAATAATTTGTATAATGCACCAATCGTATAGAATTATGGTATTGACTAATTTAAGTTATAAAAAAGTAGGTTATACCGTTAAAATAACAATAATGAAATAATAGGGGAAAGGTTAATGCAAAATTACATAATTAATCAACTACATAACCGAGACGGTCCTAAACTTATTCATCAAATAGATCTTTAATGGAACCTATACTACTTGATGAAAAAATGTGTCACCGGTGTATACCTAAAATGGTGAAGGAATATATGTGATGCACCAAAGGCAAAGGTGAAATAGTTAGTCACAAGTTTGAATAAGTCTTTAAGTAGTTTCCCGTCAATGTGTTTCATACTATTTAGGGATATTAGTGTTAGTTTGTTATCTATTTTGTAGGCACGATTGTGTCACGTTAGTTGCAGTTTGTTTATGCTTGTAAGGATATATATCCCTCATTCAGTTCTCAATAAAAGTAGTGTAGTTCTCAGAGTAATATCATTGTTACAACATATGGTATCAGAGCTATATACAGAAAGATTAGTTCAGAGAGAGTGTAAACATAGAGGGAAAAGAGTGTGAAAACAGATTCTGAGAGAGAGATGACAGTGTCAAATATCAATTTTTCTCAACCTGCCATTCCTAAATTTGATGGAGATTACGCTCACTGGAGCATGGTCATGGAAAATCTTCTTCGATCTAAGGAGTACTAGACAGTTGTGGAATCAGGTTATGATGAACCAGAGAAGCCAGAGATGTTGACGGCTGAACGATGCAAGTCGCTAGAAGATTTGAAGGCTAAGAATTATTTATTTTAGTCTCTTGACAAGATGATTCTGAAGACTATATCTTTGAAGGAAACATCCAAGCAGCTTTGGGATTCAATGAAGATGAAATTTCAAGGAAATGCCCGTGTACAGAAGGCACAACTCAATCATCTTCGTAGGAGTTTTGAAATATTGGAAATGAAGAAGGATGAATCAATTATTGACTATTTTAGTCGGGTAATGATTGTTGCCAACAACATAAGAAATTGCGGAGAAAAATTGGATGATTCTAAGATTGTTGAAAAGATCTTAAGAACTCTCACTGATAAATGGAATTATATTGTTTGCTCAATCGAAGAATAAAATGATATTGATAAGATGTCTATTGATGCCTTGCAAAGTTCGTTACTTGTTCATGAACAAAAATTCAAGCCTGAAATAGAAGAAGAACATGCACTTAAAGTTACATACGAAGGAGGATCTAACTCAAGGGGGCATGGAAGGACCTCATATCGAGGAGGTAGAGGTGGAGGAAGATTTCGACAATCATATGATAAAGCCAAAGTGGAATGTTACAAATGTCATACTCTTGGGCACTATCAATATGAATGTCCAAAATGGGAGAAAAGGGCTAACTATATGGAGTTTGATGAGTCAGAAGAAGTGTTGTTCATGTCATCTGTGGAGATTAATAAAGGTAACTACAATAATTTATGGTTTCATGATTCTGGATGTAGTAAACATATGTGTGGTGATCGTTCTTTATTTTGTGATATTGATGAGAGTTTTAAGAATACTATAAGATTGGGAAATAATGCGAAGATGAATGTAGTTACTAAGGGAAATATAAGAGTGTTCTTAAATGATTCCAGCTATGTTGTTACAAAAGTTTTCTCTATGCCTGAGCTTAAGAATCATCTTCTGAGCATTGGCCAGGAGAAGGGATTAACAGTCTTATTTAAGTCAAACAATTGAAAAATCTATCATCCATCAAAAGGTCTAATCAACGAGGTAGCTATGACTGCAAATAGAGTTTTTGTGTTGGAATCTGAAGCGCGAGTGGCAAAAGGAACTGTGAAGTCAGAGGTTTGTCTACATACTTCTCATGATGTGACTAAACTTTGGCATCAAAGGTTTGGTCATCTTGCGTACAAAGTTCTCAAAAGGCTTCACCAGAAGGAAATGGTGACAAGTTTGCCTGAGATTACTGAAATAGAGGAAGTTTGTAATGATTGTTTGAAGGGCAAACAACATCGAGATTCTTTTCCGAAAAAGAGTAAATGGAGTGCATCTGAGAAGCTTGAACTTATTCATTCTGATCTATGTGGACCAATATCTCCCATGTCAAATAGCCACAAAAGGTACTTCATTTATTTTATTGATGATTATACTAGAAAAGCATGGGTGGAATTTTTTACTGTCAAATCAGATGCATTTTCGATTTTTAAGTTATTTAAGAGCCATGTAGAGAAAGAAACCGGCCTTGCTATTAAATGCTTAAAAACTGATCATGATGGGGAATTCAACTCGAATGAATTCAATGTTTTTTGTCAAGAGAATGGAATTCAGGGACACTTAACTGCAGCATACACACTACAACAGAATGGCGTGGCATAACAGAAAAAATGGACGGTGATGAATATAGTAAGATGTTTATTGTCTTAAAAGGGGATGCCTAAAACTTTCTGGCTAGAGGCAGTCAATTGTAGCTTTTATTTATTGAATTGATGTCCTACTTTGTCAGTAAAGGACATTACACCAGAAGAGGCATGGACTGGAGATAATCCTTCGGTATGTCATTTTAGAGTATTTGGCAGCATTGCACACGCTCACATTCCTGATGCACATAGAACAAAACTGAAAGATAAAAGTCGTAGCTGTGTTCTACTAGAAATGATGGAAGGGACAAAAGCTTATCGTCCTTATGATCCAGTTGAGAGAAAGATAATAATCAGTAGAGATGTTGTTTTTGAAGAAGACAAGAAATGGAATTGGGATAAAAGTTATAACAAGGACATCATTCTTGATTTGAAGTGGGATGGTGATGGAGAGCTACATAATTTAAATGAACAAGGGGAGAATAGTTCAGGTGTCAATGAAAATGAACAAGGGGACAATAGTTCAGGTGCTAACAAAAACACTGAAGAAACTCATAGGAATCCAGAAAGTTCAGGTGTACGATCAAGCACAAGAGTTATGAATCCAGAAAGTTCAGGTGTACGATCAAGCAGAAGAGTTGCAAAAACTCCTGTATGGATGCAAGATTATGTTTCTGCAGAAGAGATTTTTGTTGTGGATGCCGAGGTTAATTGGGCACTTTCTGTACACACAGATCCCATAAGCTACGAAGAAGCAACAGCTGATGAAAAATGGAAGGAAGCCATGGATCGAGAAATAAATCCTATTAAAAAGAACAACACCTAGTACTTGACGGACCTGCCACCAGGTGCGAAAAAGATTGGGCTCAAATGGGTTTACAAGAAGAAGTTAAATGAGAAGGGTGAGGTAGAACGACACAAAGCTCGCTTGGTTGCTAAATGATATGCATAGGAGTATGGGATCGACTATGAAGAGGTGTACGCAGGTTTGTCACGTATGGATACTGTTCGAATGATTCTTGCTTTGGCTACATAAAGATGATGTGATATATATCAACTTGAAGTCAAATCAGCTTTTCTCCATGGAAATTTGAACGAGGACGTTTACATTGAGCAGCGAAAAGGTAATGAGGTGAAAAATGCAATGCATAAAGTTTACTAGCTTATTAAGGCTTTATATGGACTCTGGTAGTCATCAAGAACATGGTTTGAACGTCTGGAATCTTATTTTGTGAAAGAAGGTTTTGAGGAATGCAATAGCGAGCCAACACTCTACACTAAGACTAGCGGACAAGGTAAGCTTCTGTTTATTAGTGTTTATGTTGATGATTTAATATACGGGGGAGATGATAAAGATATGGTTCCTGAGTTTAAGCAATCAATGATGAATGAATTCGACATGTCAGACCTCGGCAAAATATGATTATTTCTTGGTGTTGAGGTTTCACAACTTGGTGAAGGGATATTTATTAATCAAAGAAAATATGTGCTAAATGTCTTGAAGAAGTTTGGTATGGAGCACTGCAATCCTGTCCAGAATCCAATTATTCCTGGTTGCAAACTTTTTCAAGATGAAAACGAAGTGGTGGTGAATGTAACTTATTACAGGAAACTGGTGGGTAACATGATGTATATCACAACCACAAGGCCAGATATTGTGTTTGTAGTTCATCTTCTCAATAAATATATGTCGAGACCAACAAAGCTTCATTTGTTGGTTGCCAAAAGAGTTTTAAGCTATCTGCAAGGAACTTCTGATTTTGGGTTATTTTATAAGAAGAATGGAAATAATGAGCTGATTGGATACACCGATAGTGATTATGCTGGGGATATTGAAGATAGGAAAAGCACCTCGGGCTATGTTTTTATTTTAAGTTTAGCTGCAGTAGCTTGGTCTTCACAAAAGCAGCCCATTGTTACTTTAAGTACAACTAAAGCAGAATTTGTGGCTGTTGCGGCATGTTCAACTCAAGCAATATGGATGAAAAGAATTTTATCTACACTCGGTTATCAAGGAGATGAAAGAACTATCATATTCTGTGATAATAGCTCAACTATACAGCTAGCCAGAAATCCAGTTTTCCATGCTAGGAGTAAGCATATTGAGGTGCGTTTTCATTTTTTGCGTGATCTGGAAAATAATGGAATTGTTCAGTTGGTTCACTGTGGTACAAATGATCAAGTTGTTGATGTTTTAACTAAGCCGTTAAAGTTGGAGACTTTCCGGAAAATGAGGGAGCGACTAGGAGTTTGTAAAGTCCCTGTAGTAAACTAAATGTATCTGTGACATACAATTTAATTTAAGGGAGGGAATGAAATAGTTAGTCACAAGTTTGAATAAGTTTTTAAGTAGTAACCAGTCAATGTGTTTCCTACTATTTGGGGATAGTAGTGTTTAGTTTGTTATCTATTTTGTAGGCACGTCTGTGTCACGTTAGTTACAGTTTGTTTATGCTTGTAAGGATACATAGCCCTCATTCAGTTTTCAATAAAAGTAGTGTAGTTCTCAAAGTAATATCATTGTTAAAACATAAGGAAGGATTGGATCATTGGTAAGCTTGGAGCAAATCATAGAGCCGGCGGTAGCATTGGGGAAACCTTTTAATATTTGTAGTGTGAAGATCAGTATGTGTCCAGGCTGTTTGGAGGTTTGTATAACTGTTATTTCTAATAATTTTTTCTATCCCATATCCATAATTACTTAATTACCGATTTATCTCTGACAACAAAATCATAAAAATGTACCATCAAAACTCCCTTACTCCAATGATAGATAGGATATAATATTATTTGGTTACTAGCATCATATTGATATGTAAGACTTGTACAAGTTTCAATTATCTTACACTCATAAATATCGGACCTACAAAAATTATAATTAATATCGACATATTATTAACTCAAAGATCACATATACCCAAAATACTTACTATAACCAGAATCAGTCTGAAAAGAAAAAAAACTGTAAACTCTGCACAATATTTCGTAACTCTGTCTAAACAATCATTGAGTATAAACTGTTTTGAGTGATATTTTTCATATACTTCAAATAAATTATGAAGGTCTGTATATTTTATTTTTTAACAAAACTCGTGCAAATTGAAATTCAAAAATCAAAGTCTCTGCATTACGAAATATTGCTAGAATGTGGCATGTGCCTTGCACAGGTTTTTATACTAGTTCATTATTGAAAAACCAAGACACTAATTTTTGCCTAGTTAAGAGGTTTCTGAAAAGAACCTATTCAATAAAAAAAATCATGACACTCTACTCATGTCATATTTCCATTTATCATCACTTATTTTCAATTTTTTTCACAAACTCTGGAACACTACTTCAGTACTTCACTCAACTTTCACTTGTTTTCCTTATTTTTTAAAACTTGAAATCAAGAATTAATTTAAATATATGTTTTCCTTTATTTTTTAAAAAACTTGGAGCAAGGGGTTAATTTAAAAACTATTACGATGCGAACTCTTAATGTAATTCATTATTGAAAAACAAAGACACTAATTTTGGCCTATTTCAGAGGTTTTTGAAAAGAACCTGTTCCATAAAAATGTCATGACACTCTACTCGTGGAAAAAGAAATTTACTCTACTCGAGGATAAAGAAATTAATAAAACTCGTGTCCTTACTCTTAGTATAATAAAATAAAGGACTCAAAGGTAAAGAAACAACTTGATCACAAACAAGAAATGCTAGGAAAAATATATGTATCCATGAAGGAGTAGCTCACCTCCATCTAACAATGGCCAAAATGGTCTCGGCACACACATGAAAATCAGCTAAATACACATGTTTGCAGCGAAAATGTTCTTCCTTTGTATTTTTGATAATGCAAAAATAAATAGCCTATATATAGGCTGAATAAACATCAAGTCACTATTATTAATCCCCTACTACAACTGCATCAGTTAAAAAGCAAGGATAATATTATTGAGATTTAATCTAAACTTATTTATTTTAGTTATTATTTAATAATAATTATGTGGAGTGTTTTATTTACATGAATTGGTCATGCAGCAGTAGAGAGTTTTTAGGTAGTTTGAATAAGGTCTCAGTAGTGGATACGTGTTAGTAGTCGTGTCAGTAGTTGTGTATGTTTTCATGCCACCTTGTTAGGCATCAGTTTCTATTTATTAATGTTGTAACCATCTTTTTTATTATCACTGATAATACATTTTGTTTTCCCAGTTTTACAAGAATAAACACCTTTGTTTGTATATTTGTATTGCTGTGTTCAGTTTCTACATTTGGTATACGAGCTCCAGGTGCTGTATGCCCAAATATCAACCCAAACACACAAACGTAACCATGGAGATAACCAAAGGAAGCTTGGGAAGCCATTAAAACCAGGTGTGTAGGAGAAGAGCGAGTGAAGGAGACTAAGGTACAAACGTTAAAGGGAGAGTTTGAGTCTCATACCATGAAGGAGACAAATAACATCGATGATTTTTGTATGAAGCTGGGCGGGATAGCAACCAACATATGGGTTCTTGGAGAAGTGATGGAGGAGTCAAGCTTTGTGAGAAAGATCCTACGTGCAATCCCTGATAAATTTCTCCAGAAAGCTTCAAATATTGAACAGTTCGGAGACATGAAAGTTGTGACGGTTGAAGTGTTAGTGGGTCGCATTAAAGCTCACGAGGAGAAGATGAAGGGCAGGTCTGAGAGCGCAGACATACAACAACTTCTCTTGGCATCTCGGAATCAAAAAACTAGAGGTGGTTATTTCCGTGACAAGAGTAGGATCAGGTGCTGCAACTGTAACAACTTGGGACACTATGCATCAAAATGTAGCAAATCATGACGTGAAAGAGGGAAAAGGCAAGAAGTAAACATGGTAGTCATCGAGGATAACGAACCAGTGTTATAATAGCCATATGGGCTCTGATTATTATCCATAAGGGCTCAGTTGAATAGCCATACGGGCTCAGATTATTAGCCATATGGGCTCAGTCGAATAAGCCATACGGGCTGGAAGAATTGCATGAGACAAGTTTAAATTAAAGGAGAAATTATTGGGATTTAATCTAAACTTAATTTTTTAGTTGTTATTATTTAATAATTATTATGTGGAGTGTTTTATTTACATGACTTGGTCATGCAGCAGTAGAAAGATTTTAGGAAGTTTGAATAAGGTCTCAGTAGTGGATATGTGTTAGTAGTCGTATCAGTAGTTGTGTCTGTTTTCATGCCACCTTATTAGGCATCGGTTTCTATTTATTAACATTGTAGCCATCTTTTTTATTATCACTGATAATACATTTTGTTTTCCCAGTTTTATAAGAATAAATACCTTTTTCTGTATATTTGTATTGCAGTGTTCAGTTTCTACATTTGGTATCCGAGCTCCAGGTGTTGTATGCCCAAATATCAACCCAAACACACAAACGTAATAATAAAGATAACCAAGACAAAAGAAAGCTTTGTGGGTTTAAGCTATCCAATTCTAAAGAAAAGTAACTATACAACATGGTCCCTGAAAATGAAAGTTTTCATGAAGGCTCAAGGTGTTTGGGGTGCGATCGAAGAAGACCCAAAGACTGTTGTTGATGAGAGGACGGTACAGATAGCTCTTGCAGCTATATACCAAGGCCTGCCAGAAGAAGTATTACTGACTATTGCTGAGAAAAAACCCGCAAAGGAAGCTTGGGAAGCCATTAAAACCATGTGTGTAGGAGCAGAGCGAGTGAAGGAGGCTAAGGTACAAACGTTATAGGGAGAGTGTGAGTCTCTTACCATGAAGGAGACATATAACATCGATGATTTTTGTATGAAGATGAGCGGGATAGCAACCAGTATACGGGTTCTTGGAGAATTGATGGAGGAGTCAAGCTTTGTGAGAAAGATCCTATGTGTAGTCTATGATAAATTTCTCCCGATAGCTCCAAATATTGAACAGTTTGGAGACATGAAAGCTATGACGGTTAAAGAGTTAGTGGGTCGTCTTAAAGCTCACGAGGAGAGGATGAAGGGCAGGTCTAAGAGCGTAGACAGACAACAACTTCTCTTGGCATCTCATAATCAAAAAACTAGAGGTGGGTATTTCCGTGACAAGAGTAGGATCAGTTGCTACAACTGTAATAACTTGGGACACTATGCATCAATATGTAGCAAATCACGACGTGAAAGAGGGAAAAGGTAAGAAGAAAACATGGTAGTCATCGAGGATGATGAAACAGTGTTATAATAGCAATATGGGCTCAAATTATTAGCCATAAGGGCTCAGTTGAATAGCCATATGAGCTCAGATTATTAGCCATACGGGCTCAGTCGAATAAGCGATACGGGATGGAAGAATTGCACGAGACAAGTTTAGAATAAGGGAGAAATTATTGGGATTTAATCTAAACTTAATTTTTTTGTTGTTATTATTTAATAATTATTATATGGAGTGTTTTATTTACATGACTTGGTCATGCAGCAGTAGAAATATTTTAGGAAGTTTGAATAAGGTCTCAGTAGTGGATACGTGTTAGTAGTCGTGTCAATAGTTATGTCTGTTTTCATGCCATCTTGTTAGGCATCAGTTTCTATTTATTAACGTTGTCGCCATGTTTTTTTATCACTGATAATACATTTTGTTTTCCCAGTTTTACAAGAATCAATACCTTATTCTGTATATTTGTATTGCAGTGTTCAGTTTCTACATTTGGTATCCGAGCTCCAGGTTCTGTATGCCCAAATATCAACCCAAACACACAAACGTAATAATGGAGATAACCAAGATAAAAGAAAGCTCTGTGGGTTTAAGCTATCCAATTCTAAAGAAAAGTAACTATACAACATGGTCCCTGAAAATGAAAGTTTTCATGAAGACTCAAGGTGTTTGGGGTGCAATCGATGAAGACCCAAAGACTGTTGTTGATGTAAGGACGGTACAGATAGCTCTTGCAGCTATATACCAAGGCGTTCCAGAAGAAGTATTACTGACTATTGTTGAGAAAAAAAACCGCAAAGGAAGCTTGGGAAGCCATTAAAACCATGTGTGTAGGAGCAGAGCAAGTGAAGAAGGCTAAGGTACAAACGTTATAGGGAGAGTGTGAGTCTCTTACCATGAAGGAGACATGTAACATTGATGATTTTTGTACGAAGCTGAGCGAGATATCAACCAACATACGAGTTCTTGGAGAAGTGATGGAGGAGTCAAGCTTTGTGAGAAAGATCCTATGTGTAGTCCACAATAAATTTCTCCTGATAGCTCCAAATATTGAACAGTTGGGAGACATGAAAGCTATGATGGTGAAAGAGTTAGTGGGTCATCTTAAAGCTCATGAGGAGAGGATGAAGGGCAGGTCTGAGAGCGCAGATAGACAACAACTTCTATTAGCATCTCATAATCAAAAAACTAGAGGTGGGTATTTCCGTGACAAGAGTAGGATCAGGTGCTACAACTGTGACACCTTGGGACACTATACATCAGAATGTAGCAAATCACAACGGGAAAGAGAGAAAATGCAAGAAGTAAATATGGTAGTCATCGAGGATGATGAACCAGCGTTATAATAGCCATATAGGCTCAGATTATTAGCCATAAGGGCTCAGTTGAATAGCCATACGAGCTCAGATTATTAGCCATACGTGCTCAGACGAATAAGCCATACGGGCTGAAAGAATTGCATGACACAAGTTAAGATTAAGGGAGAAATTGTTGGGATTTAATCTAAACTTATTTGTTTTAGTTGTTATTATTTAATAATTATTATGTGGAGTGTTTTATTTACATGACTTGGTCATGGAGCAGTAGGGAGTTTTTAGGTAGTTTGAATAAGGTCTCAGTAGTGGATACGTGTTAGTAGTCGTGCCGGTAGTTATGTATATTTTCATGCCACCTTGTTAGGCATCAGTTTCTATTTATTAACGTTGTAACCATCTTTTTTATTATCACTGATAATACATTTTGTTTTCCCAGTTTTACAAGAATAAAGACCTTTGTTTGTATATTTGTATTACAGTGTTCAGTTTCTACATTTTGTATACGAGCTCCAGGTGCTGTATGCCCAAATATCAACCCAAACACACAAACGTAATCATGGAGATAACCAAGACAAAATAAGGCTCTATAGGTTTAAGCTATCCAATTCTAACAAAAAGTAACTATACAACATGGTCCCTGAAAATGAAAGTTTTCGTAAAGGCTCAAGGTGTTTGAGGTGCGATCGAAGAAGACCCAAAGACTGTTGTTGATGAGAGGACGGTACAGATAGCTCTTGCAGCTATATACCAAGGCGTGTCGTAAGAAGTACTACTGACTATTGCTGAGAAAGAAACTGCAAAGTAAGCTTGGGAAGCCATTAAAACCATGTGTGTAGGAGCAGAGCGAGTGAAGGAGGCTAAGGTACACACGTTAAAGGGAGAGTTTGAGTCTCATACCATGAAGGAGACAGATAACATCGATGATTTTTGTATGAAGCTGAGCGGGATAACAACCAACATATGGGTTCTTGGAGAAGTGATGGAGGAGTTAAGCTTTGTGAGAAATATCATACGTGCAGTCCCTGATAAATTTCTCCAGATAGCTTCAAATATTGAACAGTTCGAAGATATGAAAGCTCTGACGGTTGAAGAGTTAGTGGGTCGTCTTAAAGCTCACGAGGAGAGGATGAAGGGCAGGTCTAAGAGCGCAGACAGACAACAACTTCTCTTGGCATCTCAGAATCAAAAAACTAGAGGTGGTTATTTCTGTGACAAGAGTAGGATCAGGTGCTACAACTGTAATAACTTGGGACACTATGCATCAGAATGTAGCAAATCACGACGTGAAAGAGGGAAAAGGCAAGAAGTAAACATCGCAGTCGTCGAGGATGATGAACAAGTGTTATAATAGCCATATGGGCTCAGATTATTAGCTATAAGGGCTCAGTTCAATAGCCGTTCGGGCTCAGATTATTAGCCATACGGGCTCAATCGAACAAGCCATACGTGCTGGATGAATTCCATGAGACAAGTTTAGATTAAGGGAGAAATTATTGGGATTTAATCTAAACTTATTTTTTTTAGTTGTTATTATTTAATAATTATTATGTGGAGTGTTTTATTTACATGACTTGGTGATGCAATAGTAGAAAGATTTTAGGAAGTTTGAATAAGGTCGCAGTAGTGGATACGTGTTAATAGTTGTGTCTGTTTTCATGCCACCTTGTTAGGCATCAGTTTCTATTTATTAACGTTGTAGCCATCTTCTTTATTATCACTGATAATATATTTTCTTTTCCCAGTTTTACAAGAATAAATACCTTTTTCTGTATATCTGTATTGCAGTGTTCAGTTTCTACATTTGGTATCTGAGCTCCAGGTGCTGTATGCCCAAATATCAACCCAAACATACAAACGTAATAATGGAGATAACCAAGACAAAAGAAAGCTCTGTGGGTTTATGCTATCCAATTCTAAAGAAAAGTAACTATACAACATGATACCTGAAAATGAAAGCTTTCATGAAAGCTCAAGGTGTTTGGTGTGGGATCGAAGAAGACCCAAAGACTATTGTTGATGAGAGGACGATATAGATAGCTCCTGCAGCTATATACCAAGGCGTGCCAGAAGAAGTATTACTGACTATTGCTGAGAAAAAAACCGTAAAGGAAGCTTAGCAAGCCATTAAAACCATGTGTGTAGGAGCAGAGCGAGTGAAGGAGGCTAAGTTACAAACGTTATAGGGAGAGTGTGAGTCTCTTACCATGAATGAGACATATAACATCGATGATTTTTGTATGAAGCTGAGCAGGATAGCAACAAGCATACGGGTTCTTGGAGAAGTGATGGATGAATCAAGTTTTGTGAGAAAGATCCTACATTTAGTCCATGATAAATTTCTCCAGATAGCTACAAATATTGAACAGTTGGGAGACATGAAAGCTATGACGGTTAAACAGTTAGTGGGTCATCTTAAAGCTCACAAGGAGAGGATGAAGGGCAGGTCTGAGAGTGCAGACAGACAACAACTTCTCTTGGCATCTCAGAATCAAAAAACTAGAGATGGTTATTTCCGTGATAAGAGTATGGCAATTGTTGAGGATGATGAACCAGCATTATAATAGCCATACGGGCTCAGATTATTAGCCATAAGGGCTCAGTTGAATAGCCATACGGGCTCAGATTATTAGCCATACGGGCTCAGTCGAATAAGCCATACGGGCTGGAAGAATTGCATGAGACAAGTTTAGATTAAGGGAGAAATTGTTTGGATTTAATCTAAACTTATTTGTTTTATTTGTTATTATTTAATAATTATTATGTGGAGTGTTTTATGTACATGACTTGGTCATGCAGCAGTAGAGAGTTTTTAGGAAGTTTGAATAAGGTTTCAGTAGTGGATACATGTTAGTAGTCGTGCAAGTAGTTATGTCTGTTTTCATGCCACCTTGTTAGGCATCAGTTTCTATTTATTAACGTTGTAACCATATTTTTTATTATCACTGATAATACATTTTGTTTTCCTAGTTTTACAAGAATAAACACCTTTGTCTGTATATTTGTATTGCAGTGTTCAGTTTCTACAAATACGCCTACTGACTAAACAAATTCAGCAAAATACATAAATTAATATAGTCCAAAGGAAAATGTCGACTTTGGCTCATTCTTCAACATGGGTCATAGGAACAGAAAAGAGAGTTTTTGGGCTATACGAGTTTTGGCTTCCAAGAATTTGGAAAAGTTCTTGGTAGCATCTCGACTGATTGTTCTTTCTCCTCCTTCTCTTCCATGTTCTGCGGATCATGAGAAATGTGAAATGTGAAACGAAAAGGATTGCCAAAATATTTATATAAAAAAGAATATAACTTTAGATAACAGGAAAACATGATGCATTTAAACCTGTGTTTAAGTTGCTTGCATTACTGTTCCTCATCGCCCTAAGCGAATGCTCCGCTCCCTCTTATCATAGAAGTTGATATCATCCAGCATTGATGTCATTGCTGTATAGTTCTTGAAAATTCTTAGCATTTCTAAACCTTTTTGGAGTCCAATCTGAGAAGATATGCAATATTAATATCCACAAGTATTAGAAATTATCAAGATAAACCTTACAGTAACATAACATTAATGGCAGAAATAAAATTAGGAATATAGTAAGTACTTTTTTATGCTTTTACTATAAAAATTGTTACTTCTAAATGCTCTTGACATCATTATATTTTGTGAATGATGATTTTTAAATCAGAAAGCCCCTGAGCTAATATGTCATACAAATGTCGCGTACCTCCTGCAGATCCCTGGTATGTGTTACATGTCTATTAATTCTCTCAATGATAATATGACTCAGTTGTCTGTTGGAAACATCCTTAATTATGTGCCACTTCACTGGAAAGAACCCATTCCAGTTTTTGCTCTTCCAAAAGTCTAGTGTTTTGACAAAGTCCACCCTTCCAATCATTTCAACCACGCCTACAAACTGCCCACCCCTATTGACCTAATATGCACGACAAGAAATATTAGGCAACACTCATTTGACTAAAATGCAAATATGATATAGACAAGAAGTCAAGAAGAATTTATATAAGACTCCGTAACAAAACTTTACAAACCCTTACCGCACAAAACAGGAAAATTGGACAAACAGGATCACCTTCACTTTTGTCCTGTTGTTTTTACAAAAAACGTCATTCAGTTTCCCATTACCATGATTGGTACTTGACCAGACACTGTATTTAATGCTTTTATGTATGTCATCTTCACCAATTGACTTGATGACATAAAACTTGGCATTATCATAGTTTGTCTGGAAATCTTCTTTGTTGTATTGATCTCTTGGTGATAAGATCTGAAGCTGGTCATTGCCTACAGCACCTTCAGTATCTGTAGAAGCTCTTCGTGGAACGTGAGGACCCTTCTCTATACAATCGACATACCTTTCATCTTTTGAAAGAAGATGTAGGTGCATTTTCACCATCCAATGGTGATAATTATCTTTGTCCAAGAAAGGGATCTTCACACCAACGTAAGGGAAGAATTTAAAACTTCAAGTAAGGGAAGAATTTATATAAAACTTTACAAAACTTCAAGTAAAGTTTTGAATAAGGCTCATTAAAAACTTCAAGTAAGGGAAGAATTTATATAAGACTCATTAACAAAACTTTACAAAACCTTTACCCAAAAAATTGGACAAATTCGCTTCACTTTTTTATATTGTGTAAGCATGATTCACTTTTCCATTACCATGATTGCCTACACTATATTCACTATTTTTATGTATGTAACATTCACTACTTGGGGTGATGAGACTAAGAAGACTCTAAAACTAAAAAAATCAATGCATAAGAATCATCTCATTATTCTAATATAGGGTTTCTAGAAAATTCTAAAACTAAAATAACCAACCAAAAAAAATCATCTCACAATTCTAATATAGAATTTCTAGAAAATTTTGTTAGGCATCTTACTAAAATTAAATGAAAACATTGTAATATCAAGATATCATATGAGTTGGTTAAAATTCAAAATTACATTAGTGAATCATAAATTATAGTTCACCATTGTGCAAGACATACTCATAAAATGTATTTCTAAAAATCAATACACTGCAAATTCCATGAAAGTGTTAAATATACTATAACATTGATGTATGGTTTGTGTACCACATACCTGTGAAGTAATTGGAGCATTTTCTTCATTATTTAATCTGCTGGATAAGTAATATATCATAACTTAATTCAGTACATCATATGAAAAATTACTATAATACTTAGATATATCATACCCCGAGATGAATACCTTTTCTTCTTCTTGATCTAGGTCTCAACAAATTATTTCTCTTCATCTTTCTCATCTAAGCTTCCATTTAGGAGAAATGATTTGTATTCATATACTAGTATTGTTGGTGGCTAGTATATATAACCATGACATGAGATTATATCTTGATAAGTTAAATTGGGGGTTAAGGTGTATTCAATCTAGATTAAGGAATTTTTTGGATTTTTAAAATCTAAACTATTTAATTTGGATTCTAAAAATTCTTTTAAAATTTACTCGTATTCAATTAGGATTGTAAAAAGGTTTTTAAAATAGGAGGTATTTAATGTTGATTTGAAATATTTTATTCAATTTGTATTTTTAAGAATATATTAAAATTTGATGGTTTTGTATTTTATTAAATTGTAGATTTTGATAGATTTTCTTTGTAATTTGTGTGTTTTGAAATGTTAGCAAAATACTATATATCAACAACTCTTTTAGTATGATTAAAATCAACAGTAAAATCATATAAAATAATGGATCATTGTAAATCATACTAAGGCCTACCTTTTACTATGTTAAATAAATTAAATTTGGTTTACCACTACAATTTGACTTTATATTATTGTAATGTATAATATCTTTTAAAGTCACATTTCTTTGGTAACTTAGAATGTCTTGCACAAAATTACATTTTTCTATAATCAAATAATTCAATCTCCCATCAAATTTACTTCTAATATTAAAGATAACTTCCATAAACTATTTTGTTTGTAGTAAGTAGCATTTTTACAAATTTAAAATCCAACATTATACTTAAAAAAGATGTCTAATAATTCTAAGAATAATAATAATAATAATAATAATAATAACAATAATAACAATAATAATTATAATAATAATAATAATAATAATAACAATAATAATAACAATAATAACAATAGTAATAATTTATTTTAATAAAATAATAAAGTGGACGGTAGAAATTCCAAAAATTATCTATCAACGTATACATAGGTATTATTGGACCCATAAAGATTAGATTCAACTTTATGATTGTTCAAGAGATATTCAATAAAATACATCATCATTGGTTGAAGGATAATGTGTGGAGAAATATTTTTGACTTTCAACGAATAATCCTTATCAGTTGAATTCCATCATTATTTACCCTTAGCAAATCCTGATTTGAAACTTATTTACAAATTGCAAACTTATTTACAAATTGCAAAGACATCAACACTATTGAATGAAGAGTAGTTAGACATACCTAACTCAATTACCAACCTTGTAAAAATTGATTCATCAAGTGGGCTTGATAAAGATGTCTACAAATTATTGCTCACTTGGAACAAGATAAAGTTTTAATGTACCATTCATAACATGCTCTCATATGAAGTGGTATTTCATGTCAATGTGTTTTGTACTTTGAATGTTGAACAAGATTTTCAGTAATGACAATGGCATTTGTGTTGTCACATAAAATTTAAATCTTGTCCACTTGTTGACCATAATCCAATAGTTGATTTTTCATCCATAAAATATGTGCACAACAGCTACCAGCATCAATATATTCAGCCTCAGTTGTGGAAGTGGACACTAAATTTTGTTTCCTCCTAAACCACGACACAAGCTTGTTTTCAAGAAATTGACATGTGCTAGTTGTGCATTTTCGTGTCTATTTTGCACCCTCCATAATCTTCATCTGAATAACCATATAGATTAGAAACCATCTCTAGGGTACCAAATGCCAAGTTTTGGTGTACTCTTGATATATTTGAAAAAAAAAATTGATAGCTATTAAATGAGATTCTCTAGGATCAACTTGAAATCTAGTACAAAAATAAGTAGCAAACATTATATATGACCTACTAGCTGTCAAATATAAAAGTTAACCAACCATACCTCTATAGTTTAAAATGTCCACAGACTTTTCAGTAATGTTCAATTCAAGTTTAGTGGCAGTGACCATTAGAATTTTTGCAGATGTGTAATTTATTAAGTCAAACTTTATTAAAAGATCATGAATATATTTAGTTTGATTAATGAATATTCCATCACTAACTTGCTTAACTTGTAAACCAAGAAAGTAAGTCACTTCTCTCATCATGCTCATTTCATATTTACTTTGCATCAATTTGGCAAAATTTTTGCAAAGTTTCTCATCTGTCGATCCAGATATAATATCATCCACATAAATCTGAACACGTATACTAGAACCATTAAAATTTTTAAAGAAAAAAAATTTGTCAGCAATACCTCTTGTGAAATGCTTTTTTAAAAGAAACTTTGAAAAAGTATCATACCGGGCTCTAGGTGCTTGCTTCAATCCATAAAGTGCTTTCAAAAGATAGTAAACATAATCTCGAAAGTTGGGGTCTTCAAAACATAAACTTCCTCCTACAAATCTCCATTCAGAAAGACACTTTTGACATATATTTGATAGACTTTGAAATTGGCATGGGCTGCATAGGCTAGAAATATTTTGATTGCTTCAAGTCTTGCAACTGGAGCAAATGTTTCATCAAAATCTATTCATTTTTGTTGACAATAGCTCTTAGCAACCAATCTAACTTTTTTTCTTATGACTATGTTTTCTCATCCATCTTTTTTCTAAATACCCATTTGGTGTCAATAGAATTCTATCCTTTAGGCTTGGGTACCAGCTTCTATACTTTATTCTTTTCAAATTGGTTTAGCTCTTCTTGCATAGCTAAAACCCAATCAGGATGCATTAAAGCTTTTTTTTACCTTCTTTGGTTCTTTCTGTGACAGAAAGCTGCTATATAGATATTGATCTTATGTTACTTTCCTTTATTGCACTCTAAATATTGCATCATCAATGATCAATTCAAAAGGGTGATCTATTGTCCATTTCCTTTGAGGTGGTAGATTATCTCTAGATAAGGTGGCCTCATTAGTGTTTATTTCCTGAGTTTATGGATCTGTGATTTGAAGATGGGGTTCTGTTAAACAATGATGTAGAGTTATTTTCAACTGATGTTGAATTCTGCCTTTCAATGGATGATGCACCGTGCCTCTCAACCGATGTTGCTCTTTATCTTACAACGGATGCAGTATCTTGTATTTCAACAGATGCTGCATTTTTTCTATCAGCGGATACAGCACTCTGTGCATCAACTGATGTTCCTTCATTTGAAGATAACTTTTAATATTCTTTTATCATTATATCTAGATCACTTTTATCATCACTATCATCATATTATATCTCAAAATTATTAAATTTGAGACTTTCATGAAGACCTTTATCTGACAGTCCTTCAATCTTTTTATCATTAAATACAACATGTACATATTCAATTACAATATTGGTTCTCATATTGTAGACTCTATATGCTTTTCCAATAGCATATCCAGCAAAGATACCTTCATCAGGTTTGACATCAAACTTTCCATGGTGATCAGTTTAATTCCTTAGAATATAACACTTACATCCAAAGATATGAAAAAAGTTCAGTGTTGGCTTCCCATTCTTGAATAGTTGATAAGGAGTCATGCATTTGGCCTGATTAATCAAAGAAAGATTATGAGTGTAGCATGCACTGTTTACAACCTCATCCTAAAAATAAGTTAATAACTTTTATTCTTCTAGCCTTGTTCTAGTTGCTTCAATCAATAATCTATTATTTCTCTCAACCAACAACTCCATTTTGTTGTGGTGTCCTTGCAGCTGAGAACTCATGCATGATTCCATTTTCTTCACAGAATAACCTCGTGGTTGAATTTTTGAATTCAGGATCTTGAGAAAGTCTTAACTTTTCCGGTCATTCAGGTTCTCCTACAGCCTGCCCACTCTCGTTGACCAACATGACATGAAGTTTTATGAAAAGTTTATTTTACTAAAATAGAAATATATTACAAAGAAAAAACTTCTTAAAAGTCAAGAAGAAATTATATTATATAAATCCTTACCAAATACAAGAGGAAAAGTGAAAAACCAGGGTCAGCTTCATCCCTATCATATTGTATTTCATGGAAATCTTTATTCAGCCTGTTACCATGATTGTACTTCACTGCACATTGTACCTTATACTATTATGAATGTCAAATTTACTCATAGACTTTATGACATGAAACTCAGCATTATCTAAGTTTGTAAGGAAGTCTTCTTTTGGCTGACCTATAAGGTGAGGTTAACTGCAACACATCATAAACCATTGATCCTAGTCGGCTCAATTAGGTCTAGAAAATAAACTTTAAAACCCACACAAAAAATAAAACTATCTTGAACAAACATCATAATTTATAATAAAATACTCAATGATTATTTCCATGTATCTAAATAAAATTAAATTAAAACAAAGTGATTTCAAGATTTCTTATAATCTAGTTACTCTAAAGATCCTAAAATATTAGTTCAAGATAAAATATTTGATGTACTTTGTGATATCCGAGAAAATTATGTGAATATTTTATGTTAAATAAATAAATATTATGTGTTTTAAAAAATTAAAGTGATTATTGCCTTGATATTAGATGTTATAGTTTGTTATATGTGTTTCCGTGCGGGCCATAAATTTTTTTGATGGATTAATATGTGTTTAAACTGCAGTTATATGAATCGATCTGTAATTTAGACTTGTACTTAATTATGTCTTTATCAAGGTACCTGTTTTATCTCGTTTATGTGCATTTGAATATATTTTATGCGTATTCGGATTTTTCTTTTAATTTCAGTATCGTTTTGTTTTCAAAAATGAACAGACCGGGACCCCACCGGGGCGTCAAACCCCACAAAATATGTGTTTTTATTTTTATGAAATTATTCATATTTCAGATACCCAGTATTTCTACATTTTCGAATTATTCGCAATTTTTGGGGAATTTTGACATCAATTTTGTATTTTATCATTTTTTTTAAATTATTCCCCGTAATTATTATTTTTGGACCTAATTATTTTAATTAGGGGATAAAGACACCCTTAATTTATTTTGGGGTATTTATTTTTCAAAAAGTATAAATAGCCTCATAAATTATTTTATTTCATTTTATTTTTATTAAAAACAAAAATCAAGAACATTTTTGGGGGTAAAATTTCTTCAAGAATAAAGAATCAATGATTTTGGGAGTTCTACGAATCGGTTGTTGATGTTCTACATACCAAATTGATCCTTGTTTCAATCCCGTTCTATTGATACCAATTTCAGAATCTGAGGTGAAGTATTGTGTAAAATCGATTTTTAGTGTTCTTAATCTTGAAATTCGATTTTTATTTGTAAGGGTTTTTGATTGATTCTGATGTTATAGACAGTTTTAACGTGATTCAGGGAGTCGATTAATGTATAAATTTGCATCATTTTATTGCGAAATCATGTTAGCCGAGTTCTTGGTTATTCATTTTTTTGTTCTTCTATTGATACCAAGGCTTACAGGTGCTCCATCTCAGAGTGTGCCAAGGATTGAAGGACCACCAGCTTAACCCAAAGCCAGAACATTCAATATGTCTACGAAGGATGCTATTCAGAATTTAGATGTGGTTGCATGTACACTTCCAGTCAACTCTGTAGATGCAAAAGTTTTAATTGATTCTGGAGCTACAAGGTCATTTATTTCCCAAGATTTTGTCAATAAACTGCATTGCAAAGTTAAGTTGTTAGAACAAGAGTTAATGATTGAACTAGCTAATAAGAACCAAGTTCTCGTTGACCGAGTGTGTTCGAGATGCGATATTGAGATAGCGGGACATCATTTCTATGCCAACTTAATACCTTTTAAGTTGGGAGAATTTGATGTTATCTTAGGAATGGATTGGTTATTAGAGAATAACACTCAGATTGATTGTAAGAATAGGAAAGTGAGACTTCAGACATCAGATATTAAGAAGAAGATAATATTTCGAGGGAGTAAGCAGGAAAAAAAAATTCTTAACGATAGCTCAGACAAAGAAGTTATTGCGTCAGAATTGTGAGGCATATTTGGCTCATGTGATAGACAACAACAAAGAAGTTCCAGCACCAGAAGCAATTCCAGTTGTCAATGAGTTTCTGGACGACTTTCCAGACGATCTTCCAGGATTACCTTCCGATAGAGAAATTGAATTTGCAATTGATCTAGCACCCGGAACAGAACCAGTTTCTAAAGCTCCGTATCGAATGTCACAAGTAGAGATGAAATAATTGGCAATTCAGCTGCAAGATCTTTTGGAGAAAGGAGTTATAAGACCCATTGTATCCCCGTGGGGCGTACCAGTGTTTGTTGTCAAGAAGAAAGACGGAAGTATGCGGATGTGTATCGACTATCAAGAATTGAATAAGCTGACCATTAATAATAAGTATTCGTTGCCAAGGATCGATGATTTATTTGACTAACTAAAAGGCGCTGTATGGTTTTCTAAGATTGATTTAAGATCCGAATATAATCAACTGAAGATCAAGCTCGAGGACATTCCGAAGACAGCATTCAGAACCAGATATGGGCATTATGAGTTTTTGGTAATGGCATTCGGATTAACCAACACACTAGCAGCTTTCATGGATCTGATGGATCGAGTATTGAAGAAGTATTTAGATAAATTTGTGATTGTGTTCATAGATGACATTCTGATCTATTGCAAGACCGAAGAAGAGCATGCAGAGCATTTGAGGATAGTTCTGGGGATAGTGCGACAGGAGAAATTGTACGCAAAGTTTTCCAAGTGTGAATTTTGGTTAAAAGAAGTACGATTTCTTGGAAACGTGATTAGCAATAAAGGAGTGGAAGTTGATCCGTCAAAGATTGAAGCCATAATCAACTGAGAAAGGCCAAAAACACAAATGGAAGTAAGAAGTTTCATGGGACTAGAAGGTTACTAGAGAAGATTTGTGCAGGATTTTACGAAGATAGCTACGTCGTTGACAAAGCTCACCAGAAAGAACCAGAAGTTTGAGTGGGACGAGAAGTGCGAGGAGAGTTTTCAAGAATTAAAGAATAGATTAGTATCTTCACCAGTGCTAGTCTTACCAGATGATCAAGGAAATTTTTTGATCTACAGTGATGCGTTGTACAAAGGATTAAGATGTATTTTAATGCAGCATGATAAAGTGATAACCTACGCTTCAAGATAACTGAAACCAAATAAAGAGATGTATCCAACTCATGATCTGGAATTGGCAGCTATAGTGTTTGCATTGAAGATAAGGAGGCATTATCTGTATGGAGAAAAGTGCGAGATCTACACGGACCACAAAATTTTGAAGTATATCTTCACCTAGAAGGAATTAAACATGAGATAAAGAAGATGGCTTGAATTGATCAAGGACTACGACTGTACCATCAACTATCATCCATGAAAAGCAAATGTGGTGGCCGACACGCTGAGTAGGAAAGAAAGGTTAAATATGATCACTTCATCTGAGGAATTGATCAAGGAATTTGAGAAGCTCGAAATAGAGGTCAGGACCCCTAGTATGTCTACAGATGTGTTGTGTGCAATGTCTTTTCAACCAGAACTATTAAAGAAGATAAGAAGATGTCAGGAAAAAGTAATGAGCCATGAGCAAGAAGAGTTAACAGGAGAAGAGATGGGGAGTCAAAAGGATAATAAAGGGATATTAAGATTTTCTTCCAGAATATGGATACCCAATGTAGCCGAGCTAAAAGATGAAATTCTTCGAGACGCTCAGAACTCCAGATATTCAATTCATCCCAGAAGTACGAAGATGTACAGAGACTTAAGAGAAAACTTTTGGTGGCCAATTAAGAAGAAGGAAATTGCGGAATGGGTAAGTAAATGTTACACTTGCCAGTGAGTCAAAGCGGAACATCAAAGGCCCAGTGGACTGTTACAGCCATTAGACATTCCAGAATGGAAGTGGGAACATATTGCGATGGATTTTGTAGTGGGATTACCGAGGACCAGGGCAAATCATGATGTTATTTGGGTTATAATTGACAGATTGATGAAGTCAGTGCATTTTCTTCCTATCAATGAAAGGTTCTCATTTGATAAATTAGTCCAGTTATATTTAAAGGAAATTATGGTTGACATGGAGTTCCAGTATCTATAGTTTCAAAGAGAGATCCTCGATTCAACTCAAAATTTTGGAGAAGTTTTCAAGATTGTCTCGGAACGAAGCTGAATATGAGCACCGCGTATCATCCGCAGACAGACGGTCAAAGTGAGAGGACAATTCAGACTATAGAAGACATGCTAAGGGTATGTATGCTAGAATTTGAAGGAAGTTGGGACGAACATTTGCCATTGGTTGAATTCTCCTACAACAACAATTATCATGCCAGTATTGGAATGCCGCCTTACGAAGCTTTGTATGAGAGAAGATGGAGATCTCCAATATGTTGAGTACGTGTTATGTTGGCCCTTTTGAGATAAGCATTTGGGAAAGGTTGCTTATGAGTTAGCGTTACCACCTCACATACAGCATATTCACAATATGTTCCACGTGTTGATGTTGAAGCGTTATTTTCCTGATTCGAATCATATGATAGAATATGAGCCAATCGAGATTCAGCAATATTTGTCTTTTGTAGAGCAACTGGTGCATATTTTAGATAATAAAGAAAGAGTGCTTAGGAATAAGTTTGTGTCTTTAGTGCGAGTTTTTTGGAGGAATCCCAAGGTTGAAGAGTCGACTTGGGAGTTGGAAAGCGAAATGTGATCCAAGTATCCTCACTTGTTTTCCTAGGCTGATTCTAAGGACATAATCTTATTAAGGGGGGAAGGCTGTGATATTCGGGAAAATTATGTGAATATTTTTTGTTAAATAAATAAATATTATGTGTTAAAAAAATTTAAAGTGATTATTGTCTTGATATTAGATGTTATAGCTGTTATATGTGTTTTTGTGCGGGCCAGAAATTTTTTTGATGGATTAATATGTGTTTAAACTACAATTATATGAATGGATCTGTAATTTGGACTTGTATTTAATTATGTCTTTATCAAGGTACCTGTTTTATCTCGTTTATGTGCATTTAAATATATTTTATGTGTATTCGGGTTTTTCTGTTATTTTCAGTATCGTTTTGTTTTAAAAAACGAACAGACCGGGACCCCACCGGGGCGTCAAACCCCACAAAATATGTGTTTTTATTTTTATAAAATTATGCATATTGCAAATACCCAGTATTTCTGTATTTTCGAATTATTCGCAATTTTTGGGGATTTTTGACATCAATTTTGTATTTATCATTTTTTAAAATTATTCCCCGTAATTATTATTTTTGGACATATTTATTTAATGAGGGAATAAAAATACCCTTAATTTATTTTGGGGTATTTATGTTTCAAAAAGTATAAATAGCCTCATTAATTATTTTAGTTTTATTAAAAACAAAAATCAAGAACATTTTTGGGGGTAAAGTTTCTTCAAGAACAAAGAATCAATGATTTTGGGAGTTCTGGGAATCGGTTGTTAATGTTCTACATACCAAATTGATCCTTGTTTCAAGCCCGTTCTATTGATACCAATTTCAGAATCTGAGGTGAAGTATTGTGTAAAATCAATTTTTAGTGTTCTTAATCTTGAAATTCGATTTTGATTTGTAAAGGGTTTTTGATTGATTCTGATGTTATAGATAGTTTTAACGTGATTCAAGGAGTCGATTAATGTATAAATTTGCATCATTTTATTGCGAAATCATGTTAGCCGAGTTCTTGGTTATTCATTTTTTTGTTCTTCGATTTTATTGTGATTACATAGGGTGATTATAGACGTCCAAAGCTTTAAATTCATATATAATTTGTCGAATTTGGTTTAGGAATCGGGGAATTACGTTTTAGCTGGATATATTGCCTTTTTATGGATTGGATGAATGCATAAGTGGACGGTCCAGTGGAGGGCTATTTCTAAGTGTTATATGAAATATTATGACACCATTTGTGCTACAGGCAGATATATTGCCTTTTTATTTGAGTACTCATGTTTCGGAGTTAGATTCTAATCTAAAAATTACCTTTTATTGCTGATAGCTTGTTAAGGTTTTATTGATTGATTAAATATCACTGATTTTATCTTGTTGTTCAATTATTATCAAACTATGGTTTATCATTCTAATCTTTCAGCTAAGCCAGAGCAGGCGAAAGTTTCGGATGCTTGAATAGTTTAAAGGTTTGTAATAAAATAAAGGTTTGTAATAAAATTTGAATAAGTTGTAAAACTAATTAGACTTATGGGTTGTAATAATTAGACTTATGGGTTGTAATAACATTTGGTTTGTATTAGCTCGTGTTCCATACTATTAATCTGTGATCGATCCAGTTGCATGCAAGGGGCCATATCTAATATATTATTCCGTTGATCCTATTTTAGTTTTGTTTTGTTAAAATTCAAAATTACATTAGTTCAAGATAAAATATTTTTCACTATTTTACAAGACATACTCATCAAATGTATTTTATAATTTATCAAAAGTTCAATCTACCTTTAAGTTACTTTGTGATAATGTTATATAGTTTAACCATTTTTGCACCACACAACAAGTGTGCCAAAGTTTAGATATGGTATATAGAAGATTAATAAATAAATGGGTTTCTAAACAAAAGCTAAAGTGAGAGAAATTAGTACACCACTATATTATTATTGTTTATGTGGTAACTTAATATTATTTATAACACATAAATATTTGATATGTAGTAATTATTATATGGAAGTACCTGTCAATTAATTGGAGGATTTTTTCCATTGTTTACCATTGTTTACCAAATTTGTACTATCGGTAAAAAAATCAACTAAGATAAAAATTTTATTACATCATATTAGATAGAAAAGAACATAAAAAAATTCACACAAGTATCTAGTAGAGAATCACAAAGTAGTTTAAACATACACCAAGATGAGTACCTTTTTTTCTTCCTTCTCTATCATGCTCATTAAACAAATTTATGTTCATGGTACTTATGAATGTATAGTTTTGGGAGAAACTATTTCATAGTTTTTACTCCTATACTCATATTATTGGTGGCTAGTATATATAATCATGAAATGATGTTACATTTTGGTAACTTATATTTAGGATTACATTTTAGTATTGTAGGTGGCCTTACTTTTAATATAAAATTATATAAAGTTTGGCTTTATTACTTTTATTTGGCTTTATATTTTGGTAACATAAAATATCTTCTTCAAAATTTTATAACTATAATTTGGAGTTATATTTTGGTAACTTACAATATCTTACATAATGATAATACATAATATCTTAAATAATGATAACATATGTGACGGTTACTTTTTATGTAACATATAAAATTTACTAATGATCATGATATTTTTTCCCATCTAACTTTACTTATCATAGCAAACATAGCTTTGAGTATTTGAAGTAAGGTTTTAACAAATTTAACTAATGCAAAATTTGTGATTTTAGTTCAGAGTAATATGAAGTCGGGTTGAAATAGTACTACATCTTTCACAAATGATAAAAATAATTGTAGTAATAATAAATGAATGAAAAATAATAATAGTAATAATATTATCTTTCAAACAAATTTTTTTAGAGTTGTTAGATTAGTGAAAAACTTGAATTTTCTTTTCAACTAATATAATATGAATAATATATTTCAAATTAGGTTCGAGTCTCCAATTTGAATTTGTAAATATTAGTATTTATGTTTTCATTGATAAATGTGGGTATTCAATATTTTGACACAAGCTCTAGTTTCCCATTTCAAATGGTCAAGAATAATCTCTAGACAACTTTAGTTTTTTCAAGATATATAATATTTGTTTATTCTAATTTTAGAGTAGTGAAACTATTTGCATAACATGATGCATAACTTAAAATCTATCATTCATATATGTAAAAATATTTAACTATTCTTAAATTAGAATAGGTAAAGAATACTTGCAGATTAATAAGGTTAATGATATTTTCATCCTTAGCATTTAGGCACACTCATGATAACATGACTATTCTATGTCTAATTTTATTCCACTAATCCTTTAATGGTTGCTTCTGCTATTGCTACAAGGCTGATATTTTGTACCATTTCATTTCACTCTTATCCAATGGAATCTGTTTTTAAAAGTCTATGTCTACCCATAAATATCTTACACCCAAATGAGAAAATTAAATACAAGAATTTCAAATCACATTAGCACATAACTCATTTTGCACCTAAACATAAATTTGGTTCTTTAAATGATGGTTCCCTTATGTGTGTTTAAATTTGAAAATTGTTTCAAAATAGGACTCTCATTGACTCATATATATTTGTAAAATAAACAATCTTTCAATATAAAGAAATTCAGGTTTTAAAAGTATATTTAATGAAAGTGGAATAATTTTTCAAGTCTAGACAAGTTCATGTGAACAACCATGGACTTAATGTTAATAAAATATAAATATTTCAATTAATAACAATATTAATTAATTATTCCATATATTGATACACTTTTAAAATCTAATTTTTTTAGTACTCTAGTTGTCTTCATTATAAATAATCACATTTTGCTTAACTAGTTTTAAATAAAATTAAATGATTAAATGAATGCACTAACTAATTAAACAATTAATTAATTAACTAAAATAGTTATAAATATTTAAATCAAATTTGGAATTAAATTATTTAATTTAAATATTTTAAATATTTAATTGAATAAATTTTTAATTAAAAATTTTTTTTGGAATAAAATAATATAATTTTGATTTATTTTAAAATTAAATTATAGAAACAGTTTTTGGATTTAGTGTTATCTTCAACTTTGGATCATAACCAAGGGTTTGGGGATAAACTTGGCCTAGCTGCCAAGAACATTGCCCTAAATTTGGAGAATCCAAAAAATATTATAGAATCTGATCTATTTAAATGCATGGTTGGCTCAAAATAGACCTAGACGGTTTATATCGGTTCTTCAGCTAAAACCATTTCAACAACCCTGAAACTCGACTACATCGACAGCCCTGGCATAAAATCATCACCACTCGATTTAGAATTAAACAATCGAGCCTAACAATGATTTTCCGACCAAAATATGAATTCACTATATTTTAAACAAAAAACAATGATATCAATATCAAATATAAGCTAAGGATGCACACAATCTATTACTATAATCAAAACTAACAACTAATACATTGATAATCGAGAAAAAATAAAAATCAAAATCAAAAACTCAATTATACCAATTTTCGCATTCAAACAATTACTAAATATATATGAATAGACTTTAATCAAACGTTGTATCATTTTAAAAAAATAAGGTGAATCTATTAATAACATAAATAACGTCAACAAACAATCATGAAAGATTAACCCAAGTTGACCCAAAATGAAAAACATCAATTTTGAGAATTACTCGACCCTATGCAATAATTCTCGGGGCTACTCCAATACTCGGGTGAACATGATGGACGTGGATAAAGCTTTCATTTATGGTGATGGTTGAGCTAAAACTGTTGGGGTCTCAACTTTTATAGTAGTGAAGGGGAAGATGAGGGGTGTGGTTATAGCCATTTGAACAATTGTTAAATTTATTAAAAGTTTGATTTTAATTCCAATTTTATACCCTTTCCACATACATCGCGAGATGCTAAATCTAATTTATGTTAGCGTTTGACGATTAAAATGAAATTTTTAGATTTGGTCAATCATATTGATCTCTAATTTAGGGCTCATGAATTTATATGTAATTAGGGTTGAGTTTGGGAGATTTTGTTGAGTATTAAAATCTCTTATCTTCCTCACGATGCCTACATACCTATATATAAAACCTCAATCACACATGGCAATGCACATTTTTTAGATAATAACTCTTGTTGACATAATATACTAATTCGATTATAACATTAGGTTATGGTTTCATTGAGCCAAACTTTATATATTGACACTTATTGGGTTGAGCTTGCACGCTCAACATCTAAATAAGCTATGAATATTTGTCCATATCTTCATTGCACCCATGTTCATTTCATTGATAATATCCGACCATGGACCTTCTAGAAGTACATGAGCCTCTACCCGCAACAAAAACTAAATCTGACCAGGATTCTTTAAGCCTAAAGAGTACGGGTAGTTAATTGGACGCACACATTGCGTCTACAACAGTGTGGCAACCAAATGGTACTACTACATCCTTGTCATACCAGAGTTCAAGTAAGGTACCTAGAGAATATATGTATATACAACAAAAATATAAAACACATGGGTTTATTAAACATTCATGAAAAACCTACCAAATGCAACACAACTAATATGGTAGAAAGCTTGTAAAAAATGTTAGTCTCTATAACAAGGTTTAAATTCGCCATAATAAAATTAGTGGATAAGCTTTTAAATCAGCTGAAAATAAGAGAAATATTTACGGGGTCGTAATTCAATAAAAGATAAACGTCCAATGCATGTGAAAGTTGATTACACATACATCCAAAATCTATGAAGAAAATAAACTAAATTTAAAACTAGAGCTATGTTATATTAAATATTTTATTCAATATTAATTAACAACTAATACTCTCTATTGAGCTCAATTCGTAATAGTTTATCATTTGCCATTCTCTTTGAATCTTACTCATCCCAAGATTTGTCATAACATATATCGGCTTGTAGCACACGAAACCTAATTATTAGTAAAAAAGATAAAACTCTCTTGGTTCCCAAAAGATTATAATACTTTCCATTTTTGAATATTTCAAAAAAAATACATTGATCGTCTATTTTTAAAAAGTAATAATTTTTAATATTATAAAAGGCACATTAACCAAATACTTACGATGTCATATATTAGTGGCACATGTCAAGCTAATTAAACTAAATTGAAGTACAAAAAGGAATAAATGGACATTGTTGCATCTCAATTAAAGAAATATCGATCATGCAAATTTGCACTTAATATGAAAATATGGCACCTTTCCCTCACTTGCATAATATTTCTACAATTTCTAGATTACAAAAGTGATATGGCTATTGAAAAACTAATATTAAATTATTAGATTATAAATTCCACATCATCTTACTTTTATGTACAACCCAACATTGTTTACATTTGTAGAATTATTTTTTAATATCCCTAATTTAGGTAAAATCAATATACATCATTTTCAACATATGTATACACTTTATACGGGGAGCTTGTTAGTCAATGCCTAAACTCATTGTTATGTAACCTACATAACCTCAAATTTAGATATTTATTTAGGGGACATGGGTGCTCCGCCATTAGCACCAATCTTCTTCCTTATGTTTATCTACAGGAACAAGCATTTACTAGTTTTATGCATTAAATTCTTTAGGCAGATTTTTATTGGTATCAGTTTATATTGTTTCTTGTTTCAAATGCATTATGATGATAAAATGTTTGCTTTTGATATTTATCGTGTTCATCTTATCACATTTAAGAGTTCCAAGAACATTTTCTATCTCGTATAGGTAAAACTTGATATATTCATGTAAATTTTCTACCAGGCTTCAAGGAGAAAGAATTCAAGGAGATATAAATGCATCCCAATATTATTCTGGATATGTTATACGTGCTGGTAATGGTAATACTAATCACTAATCAATAAAAGTAACGGTTAGTAAGATTGCACGTTTTCTTCAATCCTAGTGTCTTTTCCTTTTTTATCTTTTAATAGATTTGTAGCTAAGTACTCGTAGCAATAAGTGATCCCGGAACACAATGCCTAGTATTCGTTTTTGTTGTCAAATTGGGAATATATGAAAGTGGCTGAGCTAGGGTCGAAACGTGGAGGGATTTAACACTAACAAGAATTCACAATACAACTAAACAACACAACAAGCAAAACTATACTACCCCACTCTTGGATTAAATGATTAGCTACTAATGATAAGATAAAGAGGATATAAATTTAAATTGCAAACCATGAGTGTAGGAATTTAAGTATAAAATAACTTCACTCCTTGTTGCAATCTCCCTCTCAAGTTGCTTCTATCCCTTCTATGAAGAATACAGCTAACTTTTTTTCGATACTATATTATGTTCTAATATTCTATATAAAATATGTAAGATTTAATTTATAATAAAGAGTTTTTAATTTCATTCCCGAATTAAATTGGACTTTAATGTAAAATTCAAAAGTTGTCTTCCATGCCTGGTTTTGGGCTGCTCCACTTGGATTTTTGATGGATTTTTGATGTGCCAATTTGTTAATGTGTATTTTTAGAAGTTCTTTTCGTTCTCACGAAAAACTGATATTGACACCAATTTCAAGTATTTTATCTCTTACAGTTCAGAAGTGTGGAGAATAATTTTGTGTGTGTTTTAACTATCCACTAATTTAATCTAATAAATAAATAATATATATTATACATGAGTGAAATAATCCAAGAATGAGGGTTCCTCAATGGTTATCCTCAATGTATAATTTGTGTCTCTTATTTTATTAAAACAATCCTTTTAATGTTTATAAAATCATTTCTCAAGGTAGATTATAGTGCATGCAATTATCATTTTAATGTTTATAAAATCATTTCCTAAGGTAGATAATAGTGCATGCAATTTAAGTTTTGACCGATAATTATGATAATTTTTTGTATTATTTTAAAAAAATAAAAATACTTTTAAAAGAAAATTAGATATTTTTTCTAATGATACTAGTTTTAAAATTTATTTAATTATATAATATGCGTAATTTGCAGTCAAAGTTTAAATAATTTGACTATAGACTACTCAAAACATGACACAAAATATGAGATGGAGGGAGTATGCAACACGTAAATTCAAGATATTAGAACCCAGTCAACATTCAAAATCTAAGGGTTCTTCCTAGACGTGCATGAAAGATTTCTAGAGTCTAGGAAGCTAGATTCAATTTCTAGGACTCTAGAAACAGTCTCAAGGAGTTAACGGTAGTTTATTGATCCTAGAAAGAGTTTCTTGGCGCTAAGATGTGTTTATGCAGTAAAGTTTTTACCATTTAATTTTGCTATAACTTCTAAAAGGTTTTCACCATACCCTATTTTTGGTGTTACCATTTAAATGACTTCATTAATATGGAATTTTCATATTATATTATACTATCAAAAGAACTTAGTTTCGAGTCAACATTAAGTATTACCTATATCACGGAAATTGGAGATCGAAGAGTAGAGTTGATAGAAAAAAGAATAAAAGTTGATAATAGAGAAGTGTTAATCCCAAACAATCTAAGAGTTCGATTACAGAAGGGGGGTTGAATAAATTCTTGGTTTCTTCTCGATTTTAAGAACTTCTCACAAATATAAATATATCAGTGTTAAATATGAAAAAGTGTGGAATGAAAAATAACAAACTATTCAAACACAAAGTAATTAAACACAAGGATTAAAAACTTTCTGGTGGATTGAACTTATCCACCAGAGATATATATATTTCGAGAACTCTTTATTGATGAATTTACTACTAGCTACTCTTGGTTTAAATAATACCAAGTTACATGTGAAGAAGATAAACTAATAAAATAAAATGTGTCTTTATCTAATCACATGCTTCTTCATTTCTCCATCCAGTATCTTTGATTTTCTTCAAGTAAGCATGGAAATGGAAATGCTTCTTCATTCTCTAAAACTTGTAAATAGGCTGTCACATTCCATTTGTATACAATCAACACATATGACTGTCAAGTCACTATCAACTGCTTTTTAATTTGATCATCCATTGGAACTCTGTTGGATAATCTGTTGAGACTTTGTTGAATCATCCGTTGAGAGTCTGGTTGATCATCCGTTGAAAATCTAGTTGATCAGTTAACTCTATTTCACTTATACAATATTACAAGGCATCCAATATTGACAATTAGCCAACCTATCTTGCATATCAATCTAGTAGTCAACATGACTTAGAATATCCTACAACTTATAGTTCTCTAAGGCATTACAGTATGCATGAATGTGTTACAAAACTTATTAAAAACATAAGCTACTCTCTCAACGGATGACATAGTAGATTATCCGTTGAGAGGTACAAAATACACTTAATTAAATATACTAAGGTGTTTTGATTAGCTTATCATCAAGCCTACAAGTGATTAACAGAGAAGTGAATGGCAGATTTGCAATTAACAGACAAGTTTTGGGAAATGGGAAATGGGCATATTGGGAAATGAGGAATGTTCATATTGGGAAATGGGGAATGTGCATATATGGGTGCAGGCATGGCAGATTTGTAATTAACAGACAAGAGATTAACACTACCACACCTAACACAGATTTTTATAGGTTCATATGTATCAGGTGTGTAGTTGTTATGTTTTTTAATTCCGAATTTCCCATTCTTGTTGCTTTTACTCTTAGATTCTGCTTTGACCTCCATTTTATCCAGTCTGTCATTTAGTTGTTTCATTGCCAAATGTCCCATATTGACTCTTTTGTTCTCCTTAACTTGACTTGATTCTCCTGTAACAAAGTTCTTAGAAACTGATACACATTTCTCATTGAGTTTAGCTAGATTGGCTTTTCTAACCGGATTTTTCTCACTCGACGGATGTGGTTCTTTGTCTTTCGACGGATAAGTCCTTTTATCTTTAGACGGATAATCTTCATTATCCGTTAAATCCACATCCGTTGAAAGTCCTTCTATCAACTCAGGATCTAGTTTTTCCTTGCTCTGTTTCTAGGCTTCTTCACAGAATGACTCTATGCCTTGAACTTTAGTAATTTGAGCATGGGCATCTCTTGATGATTTCCAAGCCTTGATTACCTCTTGTTCTCGTTCAAGCTACTTTCTCAACATCTCCTCTTTCTTCAAAAGATTCAGTCAATTCATCTTTGGAAATCTTGCAGTCTATCTTCAATTTCTCAAACTCAATAAATTGAGTTTCTAACACAGAATTTATTTCACTTAAAAACATATTATTATCTTTAATTTTTGTGTTTTCTTTATTGAGTGATTTAAATGTAACACGCAATGATATAACTTTGTGGACATGCCATTTATAGCATCATTACACTCATCTTTAGAAAGATGTGCTATATTAGTAGTGATTACCTTATTGCTTGATGAACTGACTTCTGTTTCATCTGATTTGGCCATCAGGGCTAGGTTGACATAGCTTGTTTCTTCATCTTCATCTATCCCATCAGCAGCCCGGTCATTTTCCTGATTCAAGAAAGCCCTTTCCTTCTATTTGAGCAATTCAAAGTATTTCTTTTTATAGTCCACAGGCTCAAACTTCTTTCTATCAGAATTAGGATTTCTGCATTCACTTGCAAAATGACCACTCAAGCCACATTTAAAATATTTGAATTTTGACTGTCAACCATTTTTCTGTTTGGCTTGGATGCTCCAAAATTCTCTTGATCAGCTAACAAGGCTATAGATTCTCCCTTCTTCCTTCCTTTCTCTATCTTCTCATCTTATTCCAACTCAAGCTCATAAGTTTTTAGAATGCCATACAATCTCTCCAAGGTGAACACTTTGTAATCTTGAGAATTCATGAGAGAAACAGACATATGCTTCCAATCTTTTGGTAGAGACCTAAGGAATTTCAGGTTTAAATCTTTTGTCGAATAGACTCTTCCATGCAATTTTAGTGTATTTAGTAGCTTTTGAAATCTACAAAAGATGTCACTTAAAGAGTCACTTTCTTCACAATGAAAGTGCTCATACTGCTGGATTAGAAGTTGTATCTTGTTTTCCCTCACATATTCAGTTCGACCACATATGATTTGTATTGTATCCCAAATATCCTTGGCAGTTTTATAACTGATGACATTATCGAACATGTCACTGTCAAGGCCATTAAATAGAATGTTCCTAGCATTTTTGTATTTGTGCACTTGTTCTATATCTTCATTTGTCCACTCAGATTACGCATTTAGGACACTTTATTCATTGCCTAGAGCACCTTCAGTATCTGTAGCAGCTCTTCGTGGAACGTGAAGACCCTTCTTAATATAATCGACATACCTTTCGTCTGGTGAAAGAAGATTTAGGTGCATTTTCACCTTCCAATGGTGATAATTATCTTTGTCCAAAAAAGGGATCTTCACACCAACGTCCTTCCTGCTCATGTTGTTAGTTGTTGTGATCTTTAAACTCTTAGTATGTTAAGAGTTTGCTTTAATATCAATTGTTAATCCCAAACAATCTAACAGTTGAATTACAGAAGGGGGTTGAATGTAATTCTTGGTTTCTTCTCGATTTTAAGAACTTTTCAAAAATATAAATATATCAGTGTTGAATATGCAAAAGTGCGGAATGAAAAATAACAAAGTATTCAAACACAAACTAATTAAACATAAGGATTAAAAGCTTTCTGGTGGATTGAACTTATTCACCGGAGATATATATATATATATATATTTCTAAAACTCTGTGATACAAAGATTGTACACATTTGCTTACAAGTAGAATCACAAGGAACAGAGAAATTATTCACGAATATAATCTTTTCTATTTCTCTAGTTTTGTTGCTGAATTTACTACTAGCTACTCTTGGTTTATATATTACCAAGTTACAATTGAATAAGACAAACTAATAAAATAAAATGTGTCTTTGTCTAATCACATGCTTCTTCATTTCTCCATCCAGTATATTTGATTTTCTTCATGTAAGCATTGAAATGGAAATGCTTTTTTTTTTCTCTAAAACCTATAAATAGGATGCCACATTCCATTTGCATACAATCAACCCATGTGACTGTCAAGTCACTATTAGCTGCTTTTTGAATCTGATGATCCATTGGAACTCTTTTGGATCATCCGGTGAGACTTTGTTGAATCATCCGTTGAGAGTCTGGTTGATCATCCGTTGAAACTCTAGTTGATCATCTATTTCCAACTTGTGGAACATCCGTTGAGAGTATCTTCATGGCAGTTAACTCTACTTCACTTATACAAGATTACAAGGCATCCAATATTTATAATTAGCCAACCTAACTTACATATAAATCTAGTAGTCAACATAACTTGGAATATCCCACAACTTCTAGTTCTCTAAGGCATTACAGTATGCATGAATGTGTTACAAAACTTATTAAAAATATAAGCTACTCTATCAACGGATGACAGAGTAGATTTTTCGTTGAGAGCTACAAAATATACTTAATTAAATCTACTAAGGTGTTCTGGTTAGCTTATCATCAAGCCTACAACATATTCCTAACAAGAAGTCTTAGAAGTTTCATTTGGACATCAAATAATATATAGGATTTATAACAAGTACTTTAAATATGGAAGTCCGACTCTACTTTCTATCCAAAAATTAAAATTGATATTCAGTCTCATTTAAATCCTATTAAACCTCAATTAAATCATGAAAAATAATTAGCTAGATTAGCTTTTTGCTTAAAAAAATTAAACATGATAAAATTGATAATATCGCGAGTTTGAAGAAATATTTGATGTAGTGCATATCACTAGAGAGAACTCATCCTATAAAGTGTATACATATGTTACAAAAGATGTTACTGATCTTACATAAATTAGAGAGACTATAAAATAATACTGCAAATGAAAACAATGTTGGGTTGCATATAAAAATAAGATGATGGGGAATTTATAATCTAAAATAATAAGTTGAATTTAATATTATTTTTTCAATTTCCAAATGACTTTTTGTATTCTAGAAAATATAGAAATATTATGCATGTCATGGAAGAGTACCATATTTTTATATTAAGTGCAAATTTACATGATGGCTATTTCTTCAAATATGATGCAGCGATGTCCATATATTCAACACTTTTATTTAGTTTAATTAGCTTGACATGTGCCCCTATAATATGCCATCGTGAGTATTTAGTGAATGTGCCTTTTATAATATTAATAATTATTACTTTTTAGAAATAGAAGATCAATTATTTTTTTTGTAATATCAAAAAATGGAAAGTATGATAATCTTTTGGGAACTAGGGGAGTTTTAGTTTTTACCAAATATTTAAGTTATGTGTGTTACAAGTCAATATAAGTTCAGACAAATCTCGGGGTGAACAAGATTCGAAGAGGACGATATAAATGATAAACTTAATATGAAAATATGGCACATTTCTCTCATAAGCATAACATGTAATTTTTAGAATACAAAAGTGATTTGGTGATTGAGAAACTAATATTAAATTATTAGATTATAAATTCGCAATCATCTTAATTTTATGTACAACCCACCATTGTTTACATTTGTAGAATTATTTTATAATCTCCCTAATTTATGTTAAATCAATATACATTTGCAGAATTATTTTATAATCTCCCTAATTTATGTATACACTTTATTCAATGAGCTTGTTAGTCAGTACATAAATTCATTATTATGTAACCTACAAAACCTCAAAATTGGATATGTACTTATCGGACATGGGTGCTCCGCCATTAGCACCAATCTTCTTCCTTGTGTTTATGTACACGAACAAACATTTACTAGTTTTATGTATTAAATTTTTTAGGTAGATTTTTCTTTGAATCAATATTTATTATTTCTTGTTTCAAATGCTTTATGATGATAAAATGTTTGTTTTTTATATTTATCATGTTCATCTTATAACATTTAAGAGTTCCAAGAACATTTTCTATCTCATATAGGTAAAACTTGATATATTCGTGTAAATTTTCTACCAGGCTTCAAGGAGAAGGAATTCAAGTAGATACAACTTCATCCCAATATTATTCTGGAAATATTATAACTGCTGGTAATGGTAATATTAATCACTAATCAATAAAAGTAACGGTTAGTAAGATTGCACATTTTCTTCTATCCTAGTGTTTTTTGTTTTTTTATCTTTAAAGATTGCACATTTTCTTCTATCCCAGTTTCTTTTGCTTTTTTATCTTCTAATAGATTTTTAGCTAAGTACTCGTAGCATAAGTGATCCCGGAACACGATGCCTTGTATTCGCTTTTTTTGTCGAAGTTGGGAATATTTGAAAGTGGGTGATCTATGGTCAAAATGTGGAGGGGTTTAACACTAACAAGAATTCACAATAAAACTAAACAACACAACAAGCCAAACTATACTACCCACCACTTGGATTAAAGGATTACCTACTAATGATAAGATAAAGAAGATATAAATTTAAATTGCAAACCATGAGTGTAGGAATTTTAGTATAAAATATAACTCAAAAAATTCTTTTGGATGAATTCCTTCACTCGTTGTTCCAATCTCCCTCTCAGGCTGCTTCTATCGCTTCTCTTAAAAATACAACTAACTTTTTTCCATACTATATCATGTTCTAATATTCTGTATACAATATGTAAGATCTAATTTATAATAAAGAGTTTTTAATGTTTTTTATCATAGGTAACCTGCAGCCACTACCCTTCGGCTGTGTACTGGGTAAATATTACGAGCTCACGCAATAGCCTGCAAATCACGTGAACCAAGGTAAACCGCATTTAAGCGACAAGATCTGACTCAGGAGGTATAATTATAAATTCTCCTTCCGTGGGATTCGAACCCGTGACCAAATTAAATTGGACTTTGATGTAAAATTCATAAGTAGTCTTCCGGACCTAATTCTATGCTACTCTATTTGGATTTTTGATGTGCCAATTTGTTGATGTGTATTTTTAGATATTCGTTTCGTTCTCAGGAAAGGACTAATATCGACACCAATTTCAAGTATTTTATCTATTACAGTTCAGAAGGGTGGAGAATAATTTTGTGGATGTTTTAACTATCCACTAATTTAATCTAATAAATAAATAAAAATTATATAATATATATGAGTGAAATAATTCAAAATAAGGGTTCTTCAATGGTTATCTTGAATGTATAATTTGTGTCTCTTATTTTAATAAAAACAATTCTTTTAATGTTTATAAAATCCTCTCCTAAGGTAGATTATAGTGCATGCAATTATCCCCTGAAAGCCACTCCCATGGTCATACAAAGTACGATTATAAATTAGTATAAACCAAGGTTTATATGTTTTACAATCCACATATTTATCTCCCGATCCAATACTTAAATTGTGACTATCATATCATTTACTAGAATCACAACTCCTCTCCTGATTCGTTATAATTCCTATAGATGCAATAAAAGGTTCACAACTCCCTTAATTTTGTTGAACTCTCAATGACAAATTAAAAATCATAAGAAATCACCATATAACTAAACAACACAACAAGCCAAAGAATACTACCCAACTTTTGGATTAAAGGATTAGCTACTCATGATAAGATAAATATGATTAAAATTGGAATTGTAAACCATGAGTGTAGGAATTTTAGAACAAAGAATACAACTTGAAAAGTTTCTCTGGAATCTAGATGAATCCATTCATTCCTTCCAATATCCCTCGTAATCTCCTTCTATCCCTTCTCTCAAAAATATGACTAACTTTATTCTATAGTGTATTATATTCTGATTCTCTGCATACATTATGTAAAACCTAGTATGTAATAAAGAGATTTTAATGTATTTCCTAAAATAAATTGCACTTGAATTTAAAATTCGTAGGCTGTCTTCCAGGCCTGATTCTAGGATGTTCCAGTTTGATTCTTGATGTTAGATCACTTCTAAACTGTAGATAATTATGTTAGCGTCGCATGGGCCGTAAGATGCCCTATTTTGATGTCTAAAACCAAAGTTAGGGCCCAAACTGTGTCTTGTGTACATGCAGCCCACGAAATCCGAATATGCTTAAAATTCAAGTCCATATAAGCCCAATTTCATCTCAGTTTTGGAATTCTATATTTCTTATAATAAAATAATAAACTCTAATAAATATTATCCAACTAATTATATAATGTTTTAAATATGGGAATAAGATCTCGTAAAATATATAAAAATATATAATCTATAAAATATCCCCACACTTAATATTTTACATGTGCTCGTGTAAACTAATATATTTATTTTGCTGGGCCTAACTATACTGAGTTTGTAGTAAGTACTGACTACCAAGATCTGTTTCTTGATGCTGCGGTTCCGTTATGGTTATAGATCAACCCCTCAGTTTCAATCACAAAGGAAATTTTCATCATGTAGTGAAATTAAAAAAGGTTGTTATATTGGTTATTGTGCTCGTAATAGTGAATTGAATACCTGTCCAAATTCTAGAATTGGGAATGGAAGTGATCGATTAAGTTGAAATAAAGCATAACATGCATGAAGACCAATTCAAGCAATGGTTGATTTGACTCGTGGTCCTCGGAGACAGAGAATGAATAGTGTTCTAAATATACAGGCTATGGATAAAAAGGCATGGCCCTCAATATGAAGAGAAGAGTACAACCTAGCAGATTTTCAGATCGAATATGACAATGCTATGTTTTATGTCATAAACCCAATACGTGAAGATCACACATATAAAAGCATTAAATTTAATGTTTGGTGTAGTACCCCTTATGGAAATAAGAAATTAGATATCGTATTTGGTGATTCACAAAAAGAAGTAAGCAAGGGACATGAATACTGTTTATCCAATTTAATATGTTTAACTCTAATCTTATTTTACCGGGACTTTGATGGTCATTCATGATCAATGGAGTAAGTCTAATTCAGGATATGTTCTTGATCCAACAGATAACACCACTAATGCGTACATGAAAGATAACTTCATGAACTTTGGACATAATAAGTACTTGTATCACTAAGCTACCTCGAAAAGTATAACTAGGGGTCACTTTAAAACACAGCTCATCTGTTTATTTTTGGGTTAGCTAAATCCATGTTATAAAATCACATGTGTGATTGCGTCCTGGATGGTATGAGCCTATTTCTACCCTCAATGAAATAATGAATTATGATAATGTTTCACAATTATATAAATGTTGCTAATGTAGCATCCTGATATTAAAGTAATTCACTATTACCATTTACTAAAAACTAGATAATCCATCTACATAACATACAACTTTAAAGTAATTCAGTATGACCATTTACTAAAAAATAGATAATCCATCTACATAACATATAACTTGAAACAAATTTTATATTACATCGATGCAAAACTATATATTCTTTGATGTCGTCACAATAAGAAGGTGCATCAGATTCCTCAACTGTGGATTTTTCTCCACTGCTATCTTCTGCAATGCTTTCAATTTTGAGTCCGTATCCACTAAATAATTATGGAGTTCTAAATTTTTCTCCTTAATTACTAGTAACTTTTCTTCATTTTCATGGATTGAGCCCACAAGTTTTGAAATTTGACATTGAACACAAGTACATTGTGGTTTAAGTGTTCATCCATAACGGCCTTGGCTAGTGCTGCATAAATAATATAAAATCATATGAAAAATAAAAATAAAAATAAAGTCTTGACAAAGGACCTAAAAACCCAGCATACATGACAAGAAATATAGAAGACCTTTATTTGACTAAAATGGAAACATATTATAGGCAATAAAACTTCAAGTCATGGAAGAATTTATATAAGGCTCTTTAACAAAACTTTACAAAACCTATACCCAAAAAATTGGACAAAGGGCACGGCTTCACTTTTTTATATTGTGTAAGTATCATTCACTTTTCCATTACCATGATTGCCTACACTATATTCACTGATTTTATGTATGTAACCTTCACTACTTGGCGTGATGACACTAAGAAGACTCTAAAACTAAAAAATTCAATGCATAATAATCATCTCATAATTCTAATAGAGGGTTTCTAGAAAACTTCCAAAACTAAAATAACCAGCCTACAAAAATCATCTCACAATTCTAATATAGAATTTCTAGAAAATTTTGTATAGGCATCTTTACTAAAATTAAATGAAAACATTGTCATATCAAGATATCATATGAATTGGTTAAAATTCAAAATTACATTAGTGAATGATAAATTATAGTTCACCATTGTGCAACACATACTCATAAAATGTATTTATAAAAATCAATACACTGTAAATTCCATGAAAGTGTTAAATATATTATAACATTGATGTATGGTAAATTAATGCTTTTGTGTACCACATACCTGCGAAGTAATTGGTGCATTTTCTTCATTATTTAATCTGTTGAATAAGTAATATATCATAACTTAATTCAGTACATCATATAAAAAAATACTCTAATACTTAGATATATCATACACCAAGATAAGTAACTTTTCTTCTTCTTGATCTAGGTCTCAACAAATTATTTCTCTTCATCTTTCTCATCTAAGCTTCGGTTTAGGAGAAATGATTTGTACTCATATACTAGTATTATTGGTGGCTAGTATATATAACCATGACATGAGATTATATCTTGATAAGTTAAATTGGGGTTAAGGTGTATTCAATATGGATTAAGGATTTTTTTGAATTTTTTAAAATCTAAACTATTTAATTTGGATTCTAATTTTTTTTTAAAAATTTAATGTATTCAATAAGGATTGTAAAAAGGTTTTTAAAATAGGATGTATTTAATTTTGATTTGAAAATTTTTATTCAATTTGTTTTTTCAAGAATATATTAAAATTTGTTTGTTTTGTATTTTATTAAATTATAGATTTTGGTAGATTTTCTTTGTAATTTGTGTGTTTTGAAATCTTAAAAAAATACTATATATCAACAACTCTTCTACTAGGTATAAATCAACCAATTAAATCATATAAAATAATGGATCATTGTAAATCATACTAAGGGGTACCTTTTACTATGTAAAATAAATTAAATTTGGTTTACCACTACAATTTGACTTTATATTATTGTAATGTATAATATCTTTTAAAGTCACATTTCTTTGGTAACCTATAATGTCTTGCACAAATTTATATTTTCCTATAATCAAATAATCCAATCTCCCATCTAATTTACTTCTAATATTAAAGATAACTTCTATAAACTATTTTGTATGTAATAGGTAACATTTTTACAAATATAAAATCCAACATTATACTTAAAAATACAGTATAATAATTTTAAGACTAATAATAATATTAATAATAATTATAATAATAATAATAACAATAATAATAACAATAGTAATAATTTATTTTAATAAAATAATAAAGTTAACGGTAGAAATTCCAAAAATTATCTATCAACGTATACATAAGTATTATTCGACCAATAAAGATTAGATTAAACCGTTGTGATTGTTCAATGGATATTCAATACAATATATCATTATTCGTTGAAGGATAATGTGTCGAGAAATATTTTTGACTTTCAACCAATAATCCTTATTAGTTGAATTCCATCATTATTTACGTTAGCAAATCCTGATTTGTAAATTTAATAAATTCAAACTTATTTACAAATTGCAAAGACATCAACACTATTGAATGAAGAGTAATTAGGCATACCTAACTCAATTACCAACCTAGTAAAAGTTGATTCATCAAGTGGGCTTGGTAAAGATGTCTGCAAATTATTGTTCACTTGGAACAAGATACAGTTTCAAAGTACCATTCATAACATGCTCTTTTATGAAGTGGTATTTCATGTTAATGTGCTTTGTCCTTAATGTTGGACAATATTTTCAGTAATGACAATGGCATTTGTGTTGTCACATAAAATTTAAATCTTGTCCACATATAGATCATATTTCAATTTAAATATGTGCACAACAACTACTACCAGCAATATATTCAGCCTCAATTTTGGAAGTGGACACTAAATTTTGTTTCCTGTTAAACGAGGACACAAGCTTATTTTCAAGAAATTGACATGTGCTAGTTGTGCATTTTTGTGTCTATTTTGCACCCTATATAATCTTCATCTGAATAACCATTTAGATTATAGACGGAATCTCTACGGTACCAAATGCTAAGTTTTGATGTACTCTTGAGATATCTGAAAAAAATTTGATAGCTACTAAATGAGATTCTCTAGGATCAGTTTCAAATCTAGCACAAAAACAAGTAGCAAACATTATATCTAGCCTACAAGCTGTCAAAGATAAAAGTCAACCAACCATGCCTCTATAGTTTAAAATGTCCACAGACTTTACAGTAGTGTTCAATTCAAGTTTAGTGACAGTGACCATTAGAGTTTTTGCAGATGTGCAATTTATTAAGTGAAACTTCTTTAAAAGATCATGAATATATTTAGTTTGACTAATAAATATTCCATCACTAACTTGCTTGACTTGTAAACCAAGAAAGTAAGTTACTTCTCTCATCATGCTCATTACATATTTACTTTGCATCAATTTGGCAAACTTTTTACAAAGTTTCTCATCTATGGATCCAGATATAATATCATCTACATAAATCTGAACACGTATACTAGAGCCATTAAAATTTCTAAAGAAAAAATTTTTGTCAGCAAGATCTCTTGTGAAATAATTTTCTAAAAGCTTCAATCCATAAAGTGCTTTCAAGAGATAGTGAACATAATTTGGAAAGTCGGGGTCTTCAAAACATGGAGACTGACTTACATAAACTTCCTCCTCCAAATCCTTATTCAGAAAGGCACTTTTGATATCCATTTAATAGACTTTGAAATTGGCATGCGCTGCATAGGCTACAAAGATTTTCAACTGATGCTGAATTCTGCCTTTCAATGGATGATGCACTGTGCCTCTCAACGGATGTTGCACTTTGTCTTCCAATGGATGCAGTATCTTGTATTTCAACGGATGTTGTATTTTTTCTTTCAACGGATACAGCACTCTGTGCATCAACTATTGTTCCTTCATTTGAAGATAACTTTAAATATTCTTTTGTCATTATATCTAGATCACTTTTATCATCACTATCATCAAAATATATCTCAACATTATTAAATTTAAGACTTTCATGAAGACCTTCATCTATCAGTCCTTCAATCTTTTTATCATCAAATATAACATGTACATATTCAATTACAATATTGGTTCTCATATTGTAGACTCTATATGCTTTTCTAATAGCATATCCAACAAAGATACCTTCATCAGGTGTGACATCAAACTTTCCATGGATATCAGTTTAATCCCTTAAAATATAACACTTACATCTAAAGATATGAAGAAAGTTCATGTTGGCTTCCTATTCTTGAACAGTTGATAAGGAGTCATGCATTTGGCTTGATTAATCAAAGAAAGATTCTGAGTATAGCATGGAGTATTTACAGCCTCATCCTAAAAATAAGTTGGTAACTTTTATTCTTCTAGCCTTGTTCTAGTTGCTTCAATCAATAATCTATTCTTTCTCTCAACCAACCACTCCATTTTGTTGTGGTGTCCTTGCAGCTCAGAACTCATGCATGATTGCATTTTCTTCACAGAATAACCTCATGGTTGAATTTTTGAATTGAGGATCTTAAGAAAGTCTTAACTTTTGCAGTCATTCAGGTTCACCTACAACCTGCCCACTCTCGTTGACCAACATGAGATGAAGTTTTATGAAAAGTTTATTTTACTAAAATACAAATATATTAAGAAGAAAAAACTTCTCAAAAGTCAAGAAGAAATTATATTATACAAATGCTTACTAAATGCAAGAGGAAAACTGAAAAACCAGGGTCAGTTTCACCCCTATCATATTGTATTTCATGGAAATCATCATTTAGTTTCCTGTTACCATGATTTCAGTGCACATTGTACCTTATACTATTATGAATGTCATATTCACTCATAGACTTTATGACATTTGTTGCATTATCTAAGTTTGTCACGAAGTTTTCTTCTCCATGACATATAAGGTGAGGTTAGCTGCAACACATCATAAACAATTCATCCTAGTCGGCTCAATTAGGTCTAGAAAATAAACTTTAAAACCCACACAAAAAATAAAACTATCTTGAACAAACATCATAATTTATAATAAAATACTCAATGATTATTTTCATGTATCTAAATAAAAATAAATTAAAACAAAGTGATTTCAAGATTTCTTATAATTTAGTTACTCTAAAGATCCTAAAATATTAGTTCAAGATAAAATATTTGATGTACTTTGTTAAAATTCAAAATTATATTAGTTCAAGATAAAATATTTTTTACTATTTTACAAGACATACTCATCAAATGTATTTTATAATTTATCAAAAGTTCAATCTACCTTTAAGTTACTTTGTGATAATATTATATAGTTTAACCATTTTTGCACCACACAACAAGTGTGCCAAAGTTTAGATATGGTATATATAAGATTTATAAATAAATTGGTTTCTAAACAAAAGCTAAAGTGAGAGAAATTAGAACACCACCTAATACCCTGAAAGTGTTAATCTGGGTAAAACTTATATTATTATTGTTTATATGGTAACTTAATATTATTTATAGCAGATAAATATTTTATATATAGTAATTATTATATGACAGTCAATTAATCGGAGGATTTTCTCCATTGTTTACCATTGTTTACCAAATTTGTAACAAATTTTATGGGTAAAAAAATCAACTAAGATAAAAAAATTATTACATCATATTAGATAGAAAAGAACATAAAAAATTCATACAGGTATCTGGTAGGAAATCACAAAGTAGTTTAAACATACACCAAGATGAGTACCTTTTTCTCATTAAACAAATTTATGTTCATGGTACTTATGAAAGTATAGTTTTGGGAGAAACTATTTAATAGTTTTTACTCCTATACTCATATTATTGGTGGCTAATATATATAATCTTGAAATGATGTTACATTTTGGTAACTTATATTTAAGATTACATTTTAGTATTGTAGGTGGCCTTACTTTTAATATAAAATTATATAAAAATTTGATTTATTACTTTAATTTGGCTCTATATTTTGGTAACATAAAATATCTTCTCCAAAATTTTATAATTAAAATTTGGAGTTATATTTTGGTAACTTACAATATCTTACATAATGATAATATATAATATAATAAATAATGATAACATATGTGATGATTACTTTTTATATAACATATAAAATTTACTAATGATCATGATATTATTTCCCATCTAACTTTACTTATCTTCGTAAATATAGCTTTGAGTATTTGAATAAGGTTTTAACAAATTTAACTAATGCAAAATTTGTGATTTAAGCTCAGAGTAATATGAATTCGGGCTCAAGTTATACTACATTTTTCACAAATGATAAAAATAATAGTAGTAATAATAAAAGAATGAAAAATAATAATATTCATAATATTATCTTTCAAACAAATTTTTTAGAGTTGTTAGATTAGTGAAAAACTTGAATTTTCTATTCAACTAATATAATATGAATACTATATCTCAAATTAGGTTCGAGTCTCCAATTTGAATTTGTAAATATTAGTATTTATGTTTTTATTGATAAATGTGTCTATTCAATATTTTGACACAAGAGAAAATACATAGAAACATTTTAAAAAATGAGTGGAATCAATCCACATCTTTGATACTCTAGTTTCCCATTTCAAATGGTCAAGAATAATCTGAAGACAATTTTAATTTTTTCAAGATATATGATATTTGTCTATTCTAATTTTAGAGTAGTGAAACTATTTGTATAACATGATGCATAACTTAAAATCTATCATTTAGATATATAAAAATATTTAACTATTCTTAAATTAGAATAGGTAAAGAATACTTGCACAATAATAAGGTTAATGATAATTTCATCCTTAACATTTATGCACACTCATGATAACATAATTATTCTATGTCTAATTTTATTTCACTAATCCTTTAATGGTTACTTGTGCTATTGCTACAAGGCTGATATTTTGTACCATTTCATTCCACTCTTTTTCCCGTTTAAAAGTCTATGTCTACCCATGAATATCCTACACACAAATGAGAAATTTAAATACAAGAATTTCAAATAGAACATAACTCACTTTGCACCTAAGCATAAACTTGGTTCTTCAAATGATGGTTCTGCTATGTGTGTTTAAATTTGAAAATTGTTTCAAAATAGGACTTTCATTGACTCATATATATTTGTAGAATAAACTATCTTTCAATATAAAAAATTCAGGTTTTGAAAGTATATTTAATGAAAGTGGAATAATTTTTCTAAGTCTAGACAAGTTCATGTCCTATAACGAGAACAAACCATGGACTTATTGTTAATAAAATATGAATATTTCAATTAATAACAATATTAAATAATTATTCCATATAACGATAAACTTTTAAAATCTAATTTTTTAGTACTTTAGTTGACTTCATTGTAAATAATCACATTTTGTTTAATTAGTTCGAAATAAAATTAAATGATTAATTGAATGCACTAACTAATTAATCAATTAATTAATTAACTAAAATAATTATAAATAATTAAATCAAAATTGGATTGACGAAAATCATTTTTTGGAATTAAATTATTTACGTTAATTATTTAAAATAATTAATTGAATAAATTTTTAATTAAAACATATTTTTGGAATAAAATAATATAACTATGATTTATTGTAAAATTAAATCATAGAAACAGTTTTTGGATTTAGTGTTGTCTTCAACCTTGGATCAAAAGCAAGGGTTTCCAGATGAACTTGACCTAGCTACCAAGAATATTGCCCTAAATCTCCCCAATCCAAACAAATATTATAGAATGCGATCTATTTTAAATGCCTGGTTGGCTCAAAATAGACCTAGAATCTACTCTTTATATGGAGCCTAAAAATGATTTTCTGACCAAAATATGAATCCACAGTATTTTAAACAAAAAATGAAGATATACATATCAAATATAAGCTGAGCATGCACACAATCTATTACTATAATCAAAACAAACAACTAATACATTGATAATCCAAAAGAAATAAAAATCAAAATCAAAAACTTTATTATACCAATTTTGGCATTGAAACAATTACAAAATATATATGAATAGCCTTTAATCAAATGGTGTATCATTTTAAAAAAAACAAGGTGAATCTATTAATAACATAAAAAAACGTCAACAAACAATCATGAAAGATTAACCCAAGTTGACCCAAAATAAAAATCATCAATTTTGAGAATTACTCGACCCTATGCAATAATTCTCCAGGCCACTCCAATACTAAGGGTGAACACGATGGACGTGGATAAAGCTTTCATTTATGGTGATGGTTGAGCTAAAACTTCTCAACTTTCATAGTAGTGAAGGGGAAGATGAGGGGTGTGGTTATAGCCATTTGAACCATTGTTAAATTTATCAAAACTTTGATTTTAATTCCAATTCTATACCCTTTCCATATACATAGCGAGATGCTAAATCTAATTTCTGTTAGCATTTGACGATCAAAATGAAAATTTTAGATCTGGTTAATCATATTGATCTCTAATTTATGGCTGATGACTTTATATGTAACTAGGGTTGAGTTTGGGAGATTTTGTTGAGTATTAAAATCTCCAATCTTCCTCAAAATGCCTACATACCTATATATAAAACCTCAATCCCACATAATTATATTTTACCATTTCCATGGCCTCGTCCAATACTTGCAATGCACATTTTTTAGATAATAACTCTTGATGTCATAATATACTAATTCGATTATGACATATGGTTGTGGTGGTAGAATAAGCATGAATTCATTGGATATTGGTTTGAGATCCCGTGAGTCAAGTCTCTTAAACTAATACTCATTGGGATGATGGTTCTAGGTCTGAGCTTTCATAGTTAAGGCTCATTGAGCCAAACTTTATATATTGACACTTATTGGGTTGAGACTGCATGCTCAACATCTAAACAAGCTATGAATATGTGTCCATATCTTCATTGCACCCATGTTCATTTCATTGATAATATCCGACCATGGACTTTCTAGAAGTACACGAGCCTCTACCCGCAACAAAAACTAAATGTGACCAGGATTCTTTAAGCCTAAAGAGTATGGGCAGTTACTTGGACGCACACATTGCATCTACAACAGTGTGGCAACTAACCAAATGGTACTACTACATCCTTCTCATACCAAAGTTCAATTAAGGTACCTAGAGAATATATGTATATACAAAAAAATATAAAACACATGGATTTATTAAACATTCATGAAAAACCCACCAAATGCAACACAACTAATATTGTAGAAAGCTTGTAAAAAATATTAGTCTCTATAACAAGGTTTAAATTTGCCATAATAAAATTAGTGGATAAGCTTTTAAACTAAAAATAAGAGAAATATTTATGGGGTCGTAATTCAATAAAAGATAAACGTCCAATGCATGTGAAAGTTGATTACACATACATCCAAAATCTATGAAGAAAATAAACTAAATTCAAAACTAGAGCTATGTTTCATTAAATATTTTATTCAGTATTAATTAATAACTAATACTCTCCATTGAGTGCAATGAGACAACTCAATTCGTAATAGTTTATCATTTTTCATTCTCTTTGAATCTTACTCATCCCCAGATTTGTCATAACATATACCGACTTGTAACACACGGAACCTAATTATTAGCAAAAAAGATAAAACTCTCTTGGTTCCCAAAAGATTATCATATTTCCCATTTTTGAATATTTCAAAAAAAAACACATTGATCGTCTATTTTTAAAAAGTAATAATTTTTAATATTATAAAAGGCACATTCACCAAATACTTACGATGTCATATATTAGTGGCACATGTCAAGCTAATTAAACTAAATTGAAGTATAAAAATGAATAAATGGACATCGTTGCATCTTAAATAAAAAAATAGCGATCATGCAAATTTGTACTTAATATGAAAATATGGCACATTTCCCTCACATGCATAATATTTCTATAATTTCTAGATTACAAAATTGATATGGCGATTGAAAAACTAATATAAAATTATTAGATTATAAATTCCCCATCATCTAACTTTTATTTATAACCCAACATTGTTTACATTTGCAAAATTATTTTATAATATCCCTAATTTACGTAAAATAAATATACATCCCTTTCAACATATGTACATACTTTATACGAGGAACTTTTTAGTCAGTATATAAACTCATTGTCATGTAACCTACAAAACCTCAAATTTAGATATTTATTTACCGGACATGGGTGCTCCGCCATTAGCACCAATCTTTTTCCTTGTGTTTATCTACAGGAACAAGCATTTACTAGATTTATGCATTAAATTCTTTAGGTAGATTTTTATTGGTATCAGTATTTATTGTTTCTTGTTTCAAATGCCTTATGATGATAAAATGTTGGCTTTTAATATTTATCGTGTTCATCTTATCACATTTAACACTTCCAAGAACATTTTCTATATCGTATTGGTAAAACTTGTTATATTCATGTAAATTTTCTACCAGGCTTCAAGGAAAAAGAATTCCAGCAGATCTAAATTCATCACAATATTATTCTGGATATGTCATACTTGCTGGTGATGGTAATACTAATCACTAATCTATAAAAGTAACGGTTAGCTACTAATGATAAGATAAAGAAGATATAAATTTAAAATGCAAACCATGATTGTACGAATTTCAGTATAAAATACAACTCAAAAAATTCTTTTGGAATCTAGATGAATTCCCCCACTCCTTGTTGCAATCTCCCTCTCAAGTTGCTTGTATCCGTTCTCTGAAGAATACAGCTAACTTTTTTCCATACAATATTATGTTCTAATATTCTATATATAATATGTAAAATATATTATACATGAGTGAAATAATCCAAGAATGAGGGTTCCTCGATCGTTATCCTCAATGTATAATTTGTGTCTCTTATTTTATTAAAACAATCCTTTTAATATTTATAAAATCATTTCCTAAGGTAGATTATAGTGCATGCAATTATCCTTTTAATGTTTATAAAATCCTTTCCTGAGGTAGATAATAGTGCATGCAATTTAAGTTTTCACCGATAATTACGACAATTTTATGGATTATTTTAAAAAAATAAAAATACTTTTAAAAGAAAATTATATATTTTTTTCTAATGATACTAGTTTTATAATTTATTTAGTTATATAATATTCGTAATTTGCAGTCAAAGATTAAATAATTTGACGGTAGACAAGTCAAAATATGACACATAATATGAGTTGGAGGGACTATGCAACACGTAAATTCAAGATATTTGAACCCAATCAACATTCAAAATCTAATGGTTCTTCCTAGATGTGCATGAAAGATTTCTAGAGTCTAGGAAGCTAGATTCAATTTCTAGGACTCTAGAAACAGTCTCAAGGAGTTGAAGGTAGTGTATTGATCCTAGAAAGAGTTTATTGGCGCTAAGATGTGTTTATGCATTAAAGTTTTTACCATTTAATTTTGCTATAACTTCTAAAAGTTGTTCATCATACCTTGTTTTGGTGTTAGTATATAAGCGACTTCATTAATATGGAATTTTCATATTATATTATACTATCAAAAGAACTTAGTTTCGAGCAAACATTAAGTATTACCTAATTCACGGAAATTGGAGATCGAAGAGTAGAGTTGATAGAAAAAAGAATAATTCTTGGTTTCTTCTCGATTTTAAGAACTTCTCACAAATATAAATATATCTGTGTTATATATGCAAAAGTGCGGAATGAAAAATAACAAACTATTCAAACACAAAATCCACCAGAGATATATATATATTTCGATAACTCTGTGATACAAAGATTGTACACAGCTGCTTACAAGTAGAATCACAAGGAACAGAGAAATTCTTCATAGATACAGTCTTTTCTATTTCTCTAGTTTATTGCTGAATTTACTACTAGCTACTCTTGGTTTATATATTACCAAGTTACAAGTGAATAAGACAAACTAATTTAATAAAATTTGTCTTTGTCTAATCACATGCTTCTTCATTTCTCCATCTAGTATCTTTGATTTTCTTCAAGTAAGCATGGAAATGGAAATACTTCTTTGTTCCCTAAAACCAACCCATATGACTATCAAGTCACTATCAACTGCTTTTTGAATTTGATCATCCGTTGAAACTCTGTTAGATCATCCGTTGAGACTTTGTTGAATCATCCGTTGAGAGTCTGGTTGATCATCCGTTGAAAATCTAGTTGATCATCGGGTGAAACCTTGTGGAACATCATTTGAGAGTATCTTCATGGCAGTTAACTCTATTTCACTTATACAATATTACAAGGCATCTAATATTTGCAATTAGCCAACTTATCTTGCATATAAATCTAGTAGTCAACATAAGTTACTCTCTCAACGGATGACATAGTAGATTATCCGTTGAGATCTACAAAATACACTTAATAAAATCTACTAAGGTGTTTTGATTAGCTTATCATCAAGCCTACAACATATTCCTAAAAATGTCCCCTAATTTATGTCTACTGGGATTGTAGGCATAAATTTAGAGGGACTTGATGATAACAAAACACATCTTTAAATAGAGATTATTTAATAGTAGATAAAACTTACAAGTGCTGCAAATTTATTAAAAATTGTACAAAAGAAGGTTCATAGAAAATCTCATAAGATATTTTCAAGGTGCTCCTCTAAACTGAGCAACTCAATATTTTCTTCTTGAATGTATAGTCCTCTTTCCCAGTTCTTTATTATTCTCTTCAATCTAGTGTTGAAGTTGTCTATGGAACTCGGATTCATCTTCATTTGATTGATCCAGCATCTCCTGCATTTCCTTGAGAGTTTCATTGCTTGATATCTTTAGCTGATCATCTAATCTGGAGAATCTTCTTATGTTCTTTTCATCCTTGAACTCCATTAACCAGTATGGCTTCAAATGCACTCTATTCCCATTGTAAGGAATGGTCAAGACTATTGGCAGTGCATTTGGCTCGCTCCAGCTTTATCTTATTCTTTCAATCTGATTGAGTATCTCCTTCTTGGAAACAATGTTAAAGCCAAGATTTTCTTGATTGAGGAGAATATCTTCACTAAGATAGAGTAGCCTTCATTGAGAATCCTGTGAAGAGACAATGTAAACTCTTTTCCACCCTTGTATCTGAACACACATCTTTTTGGGAACCTATTATGGGCATTAATTGCTCTCACTTTATCTAGCTCATCCAGATAGAGATTGATGTCTGAAAACTCTTTTATATCACAGAAAAATAGCTGATCTCCTTTGTTGACAGTAGGTTTGGGTTTGGATAGATTTTTGGATTTGAATGGAACTGGGTTGACTGGCTTTCTTGGTTTAGACTTTCTTCTTTTGGCTGAGGTATATGGAATTGGGAGGTTAAGATCAGTAATTGGTAGGCTTTCCCAGTCTATTGGTTTATCCTTAGGAATTTTTGGTTCACCATGGAAATTCACATCAGAATAAACCTTAAATTCAGGTTGCTCCATTGTGGGCAAGGTTGGTTGATTTGAAGTAGTAGACTGGGTAGGCTCAGGTTCATTTTCTTTCTCTTATTCTTCTCAAAAATCCGGCTTCCTTTTGGTTGTTTCCTTTCTCATCCTTTTTCCAATTTTCTGCTTTGGTTCCTCCAGATTCTCAGTTTTAGTGATAGTGGCAGGTTTCTCAGTTTCCGATTTGGTAGCAACCTTTTCAGCCTTTTTCTTAGCTTCTAAGGTAGCGTGCTTTTTCTGATTCTTAAATCTCAGCTTTTTTTTTGCTTCTGCAAATTGTGGATGTCTAACCATCACACAAATTTCTTTTCCATGTCTGTAGACTTTCGCTATCCTTTTCTTTAAACTGAATCTCTTGGATCTTTGATGTGAGCAATAGAATGACCAAGCAATTTCTTTTCATCTAGTTGAGGAGTTGCATAGACTAGATCCAAAGGATTCTTGGTAGAATGTTTTGATGAATGCTTCTTGGGCTTCAAAATCACATTGGCCTCTAACTGTCTTCTAGCAGAGGTTTGACCTCTCTCCATTTTCCTCAAACTCATTTCACTAATAGGAATTTGTCTCAGTTGAGTGAAGTGTTTCACAGATTTTTCTTGCTTTGCAACTGGACCAAAAAACTTTTCAATCTTCTCATCCATTTTCTTCATTTATTCATTCAGCCTGAGCTCAGCTACGGAAATATTGATCAAATCAATGCCATTTAGAACTGGTGGCTTTAAGAAAGTAATGGCTGGAACAATTACTTTGCTGACTTGAATTTGCACATCCTTCTCCCCCTCACTAACTTGAGTAATTGCATTTTTCTCCCCCTTTTTGTTATCATCAAGTTGTGCAGGGTTGGAAGTCTGAACAACCACCAATTTTTGTAGTAATTGAGTTTTAGTTTATTGGTTGTAAAGGATTTGAGCAACTGAGTATTCGACTTTAGACAGTCTTGAATCCAGATTCTCAACCTTTTTATTCAAGTCGTACTTTTTCCTGAGATTTTGATTGAAACTGGTCATTGTTGAATTGGAAATTTAGCATCCAGTTTCTTATAGAGATCCTCCTTGACTTGAGCTGAATCGTGTTTCAGTACATCTAGAGTTTGATGATCTTGAAGAGCTTGAATTTTATATAACTCTAGAGACTCCAGATGGGTTTGTAGAAGTTTCTTGGTGATGGTATTATTGGTGTCTTGAATAGCATCTTGAGGTTCATGAACTAGTTTGAACAAGATTGACTTAAAATGATGAAGATTGCAATCTTTTGAGAACAACCAATCTGGAGTTTCAGTCTCTCCCCATATGTTCATGCTTATTTCTTCATCATCCTCTTTAAGAAAGTAACCAAAAAAGAGTCACCAGAGGCTGCAGAATTATAATCAAAATCCTCACCAGTTGTGGAAGGAAGTGAGTTGATTGCATCTTTGGCCCTTAGCATGAAAGCTATTGTATGCACCAAGTTTAATGCACTCTCAGCAGCCTCATTGCCCTGTTCAGCTAAAATTTGATAAGCTGGAACAGGATGAGTAAATGCCTCAGCTTTAAAACAAACAGAGTCTAAAATAGCTTGATATTCATGCTGAAATAGCTGCTTCTTTTCAGCCTCATTGGCATCCCTTAACTCACTAACAATGGGCTCTTCCCATTCTTCATTTGTACCTGCTTTTCTCTCATGATCTCTCTTTTCTTGCATCAAGGGCTCCCTTTGGCTTCCCACCCTCACACCCTCACCTTCACCATCTAAGGAAGGACTCATCTCACTCACTCTTGTTATACTGGAAGAAATAGCATGCACTTTTCCACTCGTTCTCTCCTTTTGCCTGAGAGCAACTCAGCCTCTCAATCAGTTCACTCCCTTCCCTCAATCCTAGTAGTGATTGAACTACTAATAAGTCATCTGCACTTGTAACCTTCGTGGAAATTTCAAGTAGTGCAGAGACTTTCAACGGATGAGTGACATCCGTCGAAATAGTAGTTGAGAAATTCAACGGATAATTGTTGTTAAGCACATCCGGCGAGAGAAAATCACTAGTCGACGGATGAAACATATCCGTCGAGTGAGTAGAAATGATAGAGTTTGGAGTAGAAACTACTGTAGAATATGTGGTGATTGATTCGAGATTATCCACAGATTTCTCAGTTTTTTCAGAAAGAAATGGCAAGTGAGCTAACAAATCATTTAAAAGATGATGCTCACTTGCTTGAGATTTTGGCTTCCCCATGAGAGTTAAAGATGGAGAATCAGCAATTGATGTGTTTATCATGTCCACATCCAGTGAGTTTGTGGGATAATTTTGTAATAACCCAAAAAAAAAATTTGGACTTTTTTAACCCTTATGAATAGTGATTTTGCTGATTATGCTAATTAAGAAAACTTTTCATGCCACACTATGTAGGAGTTCTTTTATATATATTCTGAGATCTTATTAGTACTCTATATGGTATATAAGTGTATGTAAAGATCGTCAGAATCCAAATTCGAACACTTTGATTTTTCCCAAAAATCCACAAGGTACCGAAAGAATTGAGTATAAGGTAACATGATTAAAAGGATTTAAATTCAAGGATTATAATAGAGGATCACAAAAGGAATATAAAATATGGGGAAATGTTTAGGGAACCCGAGTAATAAGATCCCAGATATGATCACTCAAATGATAAACGAGTCATAAAACAATTAAACGACAAGTAATGCAAGAGAGATTAGTGCAAGGATTAAGGATAATGATCAAGCAATTAAGAAAGGATTAGCATAAAAGATGCTTCCACCACCAAGTAATGAAAAGTGGCTAATGATGAAGTCACCAAGGTGATGTCATGCTTAATCACACTCCACTCACTTTAATCATCCAATTAACCACCCAAATATCTCATTCAACTTCCAGTTTCCACCACAAACACAATCAACAAAGAAAAACACCCTCCCAAGAACATTGCTCTCGGCTTTCTTCATTCCAAGGAAGAAAAACTTCAAGAATTCAAGCTTCACTTAATAAACAAATCCAAGGTAAATTCCTTAGCTTCTTGATGATTAGATAAGCATATCCTAGGAGTTTAAGCTTCCAATTCTTCATGAATCTCTTCCAATAAATCAAGGAAGAAGATGGTGAATAGTAACTTTCAAGAAATAACTTTAGTTTTCTTGATTTTTTATGAAAGTTTAAGGTTATACAAGCAAGGATCAAGGTTCTTTTATGCATTCAAAGCTCTTGAGTTGTGTGAGTAAGCTTCAAGAAGGTATAAAACTTCAAACCCTAACTTTACTTTGAGTATTAGGAATGGTTTTGATTGTTATAGTAAATGAGAAGCATGATGCTTGTCTGTTTAAAGTTTGGATTAGATTTGTAGTGATTTGGATGATGAAATCTTGTTTATAGTTAATGAAACTTAAGTATAGTTAGTAGTTCATGTTTGTGGTTGAATGAATTGGAAAATCATGATGTATGGGACTGATGTAGTAAGGTTTGGATGAGGGTTGGTTGTATTGTTGGTTGTGAGATGAATTGTGGTTGTTAGGAGTGGTTTAAAACTTGGTATAGTATATGTATATATATATATATAAATAGTTTTCAAAACTATTAATCGAATAAGGTTTATTCGATAACTTTATATTATAAATGAATATTATTTTGAATATTCATTTGAGGACTTATGACTCCGCTTATTTTATTTAATGAATATTATTTTGAACTTTAGTAATTTGAGCATGGGCATCTCTTGATGATTTCCAAGCCTTGATTACCTCTTGTTCTCGTTCAAGCTACTTTCTCAACATCTCCTCTTTCTTCAAAAGATTCAGTCAATTCATCTTTGGAAATCTTGCAGTCTATCTTCAATTTCTCAAACTCAATAAATTGAGTTTCTAACACAGAATTTATTTCACTTAAAAACATATTATTATCTTTAATTTTTGTGTTTTCTTTATTGAGTGATTTAAATGTAACACACAATGATATAACTTTGTGGACATGCCATTTATAGCATCATTACACTCATCTTTAGAAAGATGTGCTATATTAGTAGTGATTACCTTATTGCTTGATGAACTGACTTCTGTTTCATCTGATTTGGCCATCAGGGCTAGGTTGACATAGCTTGTTTCTTCATCTTCATCTATCCCATCAGCAGCCCGGTCATTTTCCTGATTCAAGAAAGCCCTTTCCTTCTATTTGAGCAATTCAAAGTATTTCTTTTTATAGTCCACAGGCTCAAACTTCTTTCTATCAGAATTAGGATTTCTGCATTCACTTGCAAAATGACCACTGAAGCCACATTTAAAATATTTGAATTTTGACTGTCAACCATTTTTCTGTTTGGCTTGGATGCTCCAAAATTCTCTTGATCAGCTAACAAGGCTATAGATTCTCCCTTCTTCCTTCCTTTCTCTATCTTCTCATCTTATTCCAACTCAAGCTCATAAGTTTTTAGAATGCCATACAATCTCTCCAAGGTGAACACTTTGTAATCTTGAGAATTCATGAGAGAAACAGACATATGCTTCCAATCTTTTGGTAGAGACCTAAGGAATTTCAGGTTTAAATCTTTTGTCGAATAGACTCTTCCATGCAATTTTAGTGTATTTAGTAGCTTTTGAAATCTACAAAAGATGTCACTTAAAGAGTCACTTTCTTCACAATGAAAGTGCTCATACTGCTGGATTAGAAGTTGTATCTTGTTTTCCCTCACATATTCAGTTCGACCACATATGATTTGTATTGTATCCCAAATATCCTTGGCAGTTTTATAACTGATGACATTATCGAACATGTCACTGTCAAGGCCATTAAATAGAATGTTCCTAGCATTTTTGTATTTGTGCACTTGTTCTATATCTTCATTTGTCCACTCAGATTACGCATTTAGGACACTTTATTCATTGCCTAGAGCACCTTCAGTATCTGTAGCAGCTCTTCGTGGAACGTGAAGACCCTTCTTAATATAGTCGACATACCTTTCGTCTGGTGAAAGAAGATTTAGGTGCATTTTCACCTTCCAATGGTGATAATTGTCTTTGTCCAAAAAAGGGATCTTCACACCAACGTCCTTCCTGCTCATGTTGTTAGTTGTTGTGATCTTTAAACTCTTAGTATGTTAAGAGTTTGCTTTAATATCAATTGTTAATCCCAAACAATCTAACAGTTGAATTACAGAAGGGGGGTTGAATGTAATTCTTGGTTTCTTCTCGATTTTAAGAACTTTTCAAAAATATAAATATATCAGTGTTGAATATGCAAAAGTGCGGAATGAAAAATAACAAAGTATTCAAACACAAACTAATTAAACATAAGGATTAAAAGCTTTCTGGTGGATTGAACTTATTCACCGGAGATATATATATATATATATATTTCTAAAACTCTGTGATACAAAGATTGAACACATTTGCTTACAAGTAGAATCACAAGGAACAGAGAAATTATTCACGAATATAATCTTTTCTATTTCTCTAGTTTTGTTGCTGAATTTACTACTAGCTACTCTTGGTTTATATATTACCAAGTTACAATTGAATAAGACAAACTAATAAAATAAAATGTGTCTTTGTCTAATCACACGCTTCTTCATTTCTCCATCCAGTATATTTGATTTTCTTCATGTAAGCATTGAAATGGAAATGCTTTTTTTTTCTCTAAAACCTATAAATAGGATGCCACATTCCATTTGCATACAATCAACCCATGTGACTGTCAAGTCACTATTAGCTGCTTTTTGAATCTGATGATCCATTGGAACTCTGTTGGATCATCCGGTGAGACTTTGTTGAATCATCCGTTGAGAGTCTGGTTGATCATCCGTTGAAACTCTAGTTGATCATCTATTTCCAACTTGTGGAACATCCGTTGAGAGTATCTTCATGGCAGTTAACTCTACTTCACTTATACAAGATTACAAGGCATCCAATATTTATAATTAGCCAACCTAACTTACATATAAATCTAGTAGTCAACATAACTTGGAATATCCCACAACTTCTAGTTCTCTAAGGCATTACAGTATGCATGAATGTGTTACAAAACTTATTAAAAATATAAGCTACTCTATCAACGGATGACAGAGTAGATTTTCCGTTGAGAGCTACAAAATATACTTAATTAAATCTACTAAGGTGTTCTGGTTAGCTTATCATCAAGCCTACAACATATTCCTAACAAGAAGTCTTAGAAGTTTCATTTGGACATCAAATAATATATAGGATTTATAACAAGTACTTTAAATATGGAAGTCCGACTCTACTTTCTATCCAAAAATTAAAATTGATATTCAGTCTCATTTAAATCCTATTAAACCTCAATTAAATCATGAAAAATAATTAGCTAGATTAGCTTTTTGCTTAAAAAAATTAAACATGATAAAATTGATAATATCGCGAGTTTGAAGAAATATTTGATGTAGTGCATATCACTAGAGAGAACTCATCCTATAAAGTGTATACATATGTTACAAAAGATGTTACTGATCTTACATAAATTAGAGAGACTATAAAATAATACTGCAAATGAAAACAATGTTGGGTTGCATATAAAAATAAGATGATGGGGAATTTATAATCTAAAATAATAAGTTGAATTTAATATTATTTTTTCAATTTCCAAATGACTTTTTGTATTCTAGAAAATATAGAAATATTATGCATGTCATGGAAGAGTACCATATTTTTATATTAAGTGCAAATTTACATGATGGCTATTTCTTCAAATATGATGCAGCGATGTCCATATATTCAACACTTTTATTTAGTTTAATTAGCTTGACATGTGCCCCTATAATATGCCATCGTGAGTATTTAGTGAATGTGCCTTTTATAATATTAATAATTATTACTTTTTAGAAATAGAAGATCAATTATTTTTTTTGTAATATCAAAAAATGGAAAGTATGATAATCTTTTGGGAACTAGGGGAGTTTTAGTTTTTACCAAATATTTAAGTTATGTGTGTTACAAGTCAATATAAGTTCAGACAAATCTCGGGGTGAACAAGATTCGAAGAGGACGATATAAATGATAAACTTAATATGAAAATATGGCACATTTCTCTCATAAGCATAACATGTAATTTTTAGAATACAAAAGTGATTTGGTGATTGAGAAACTAATATTAAATTATTAGATTATAAATTCGCAATCATCTTAATTTTATGTACAACCCACCATTGTTTACATTTGTAGAATTATTTTATAATCTCCCTAATTTATGTTAAATCAATATACATTTGCAGAATTATTTTATAATCTCCCTAATTTATGTATACACTTTATTCAATGAGCTTGTTAGTCAGTACATAAATTCATTATTATGTAACCTACAAAACCTCAAAATTGGATATGTACTTATCGGACATGGGTGCTCCGCCATTAGCACCAATCTTCTTCCTTGTGTTTATGTACACGAACAAACATTTACTAGTTTTATGTATTAAATTTTTTAGGTAGATTTTTCTTTGAATCGATATTTATTATTTCTTGTTTCAAATGCTTTATGATGATAAAATGTTTGTTTTTTATATTTATCATGTTCATCTTATAACATTTAAGAGTTCCAAGAACATTTTCTATCTCATATAGGTAAAACTTGATATATTCGTGTAAATTTTCTACCAGGCTTCAAGGAGAAGGAATTCAAGTAGATACAACTTCATCCCAATATTATTCTGGAAATATTATAACTGCTGGTAATGGTAATATTAATCACTAATCAATAAAAGTAACGGTTAGTAAGATTGCACATTTTCTTCTATCCTAGTGTTTTTTGTTTTTTTATCTTTAAAGATTGCACATTTTTTTCTATCCCAGTTTCTTTTGCTTTTTTATCTTCTAATAGATTTTTAGCTAAGTACTCGTAGCATAAGTGATCCCGGAACACGATGCCTTGTATTCGCTTTTTTTGTCGAAGTTGGGAATATTTGAAAGTGGGTGATCTATGGTCAAAATGTGGAGGGGTTTAACACTAACAAGAATTCACAATAAAACTAAACAACACAACAAGCCAAACTATACTACCCACCACTTGGATTAAAGGATTACCTACTAATGATAAGATAAAGAAGATATAAATTTAAATTGCAAACCATGAGTGTAGGAATTTTAGTATAAAATATAACTCAAAAAATTCTTTTGGATGAATTCCTTCACTCGTTGTTCCAATCTCCCTCTCAGGCTGCTTCTATCGCTTCTCTTAAAAATACAACTAACTTTTTTCCATACTATATCATGTTCTAATATTCTGTATACAATATGTAAGATCTAATTTATAATAAAGAGTTTTTAATGTTTTTTATCATAGGTAACCTACAGCCACTACCCTTCGGCTGTGTACTGGGTAAATATTACGAGCTCACGCAATAGCCTGCAAATCACGTGAACCAAGGTAAACCGCATTTAAGCGACAAGATCTGACTCAGGAGGTATAATTATAAATTCTCCTTCCATGGGATTCGAACCCGTGACCAAATTAAATTGGACTTTGATGTAAAATTCATAAGTAGTCTTCCGGACCTAATTCTATGCTACTCTATTTGGATTTTTGATGTGCCAATTTGTTGATGTGTATTTTTAGATGTTCGTTTCGTTCTCAGAAAAGGACTAATATCGACACCAATATCAAGTATTTTATCTATTACAGTTCAGAAGGGTGGAGAATAATTTTGTGGATGTTTTAACTATCCACTAATTTAATCTAATAAATAAATAAAAATTATATAATATATATGAGTGAAATAATTCAAAATAAGGGTTCTTCAATGGTTATCTTGAATGTATAATTTGTGTCTCTTATTTTAATAAAAACAATTCTTTTAATGTTTATAAAATCCTCTCCTAAGGTAGATTATAGTGCATGCAATTATCCCCTGAAAGCCACTCCCATGGTCATACAAAGTACGATTATAAATTAGTATAAACCAAGGTTTATATGTTTTACAATCCACATATTTATCTCCCGATCCAATACTTAAATTGTGACTATCATATCATTTACTAGAATCACAACTCCTCTCCTGATTCGTTATAATTCCTATAGATGCAATAAAAGGTTCACAACTCCCTTAATTTTGTTGAACTCTCAATGACAAATTAAAAATCATAAGAAATCACCATATAACTAAACAACACAACAAGCCAAAGAATACTACCCAACTTTTGGATTAAAGGATTAGCTACTCATGATAAGATAAATATGATTAAAATTGGAATTGTAAACCATGAGTGTAGGAATTTTAGAACAAAGAATACAACTTGAAAAGTTTCTCTGGAATCTAGATGAATCCATTCATTCCTTCCAATATCCCTCGTAATCTCCTTCTATCCCTTCTCTCAAAAATATGACTAACTTTATTCTATAGTGTATTATATTCTGATTCTCTGCATACATTATGTAAAACCTAGTATGTAATAAAGAGATTTTAATGTATTTCCTAAAATAAATTGCACTTGAATGTAAAATTCGTAGGCTGTCTTCCAGGCCTGATTCTAGGATGTTCCAGTTTGATTCTTGATGTTAGATCACTTCTAAACTGTAGATAATTATGTTAGCGTCGCATGGGCCGTAAGATGCCCTATTTTGATGTCTAAAACCAAAGTTAGGGCCCAAACTGTGTCTTGTGTACATGCAGCCCACGAAATCCGAATATGCTTAAAATTCAAGTCCATATAAGCCCAATTTCATCTCAGTTTTGGAATTCTATATTTCTTATAATAAAATAATAAACTCTAATAAATATTATCCAACTAATTATATAATGTTTTAAATATGGGAATAAGATCTCGTAAAATATATAAAAATATATAATCTATAAAATATCCCCACACTTAATATTTTACATGTGCTCGTGTAAACTAATATATTTATTTTGCTGGGCCTAACTATACTGAGTTTGTAGTAAGTACTGACTACCAAGATCTGTTTCTTGATGCTGCGGTTCCGTTATGGTTATAGATCAACCCCTCAGTTTCAATCACAAAGGAAATTTTCATCATGTAGTGAAATTAAAAAAGGTTGTTATATTGGTTATTGTGCTCGTAATAGTGAATTGAATACCTGTCCAAATTCTAGAATTGGGAATGGAAGTGATCGATTAAGTTGAAATAAAGCATAACATGCATGAAGACCAATTCAAGCAATGGTTGATTTGACTCGTGGTCCTCGGAGACAGAGAATGAATAGTGTTCTAAATATACAGGCTATGGATAAAAAGGCATGGCCCTCAATATGAAGAGAAGAGTACAACCTAGCAGATTTTCAGATCGAATATGACAATGCTATGTTTTATGTCATAAACCCAATACGTGAAGATCACACATATAAAAGCATTAAATTTAATATGTTTAACTCTAATCTTATTTTACCGGGACTTTGATGGTCATTCATGATCAATGGAGTAAGTCTAATTTAGGATATGTTCTTGATCCAACAGATAACACCACTAATGCGTACATGAAAGATAACTTCATGAACTTTGGACATAATAAGTACTTGTATCACTAAGCTACCTCGAAAAGTATAACTAGGGGTCACTTTAAAACACAGCTCATCTGTTTATTTTTGGGTTAGCTAAATCCATGTTATAAAATCACATGTGTGATTGCGTCCTGGATGGTATGAGCCTATTTCTACCCTCAATGAAATAATGAATTATGATAATGTTTCACAATTATATAAATGTTGCTAATGTAGCATCCTGATATTAAAGTAATTCACTATTACCATTTACTAAAAACTAGATAATCCATCTACATAACATACAACTTTAAAGTAATTCAGTATGACCATTTACTAAAAAATAGATAATCCATCTACATAACATATAACTTGAAACAAATTTTATATTACATCGATGCAAAACTATATATTCTTTGATGTCGTCACAATAAGAAGGTGCATCAGATTCCTCAACTGTGGATTTTTCTCCACTGCTATCTTCTGCAATGCTTTCAATTTTGAGTCTGTATCCACTAAATAATTATCGAGTTCTAAATTTTTCTCCTTAATTACTAGTAACTTTTCTTCATTTTCATGGATTGAGCCCACAAGTTTCGAAATTTGACATTGAACACAAGCACATTCTGGTTTAAGTGTTCATCCATAACGGCCTTGGCTAGTGCTGCATAAATAATATAAAATCATATGAAAAATAAAAATAAAAATAAAGTCTTGACAAAGGACCTAAAAACCCAGCATACATGACAAGAAATATAGAAGACCTTTATTTGACTAAAATGGAAACATATTATAGGCAATAAAACTTCAAGTCATGGAAGAATTTATATAAGGCTCTTTAACAAAACTTTACAAAACCTATACCCAAAAAATTGGACAAAGGGCACGGCTACACTTTTTTATATTGTGTAAGTATCATTCACTTTTCCATTACCATGATTGCCTACACTATATTCACTGATTTTATGTATGTAACCTTCACTACTTGGCGTGATGACACTAAGAAGACTCTAAAACTAAAAAATTCAATGCATAATAATCATCTCATAATTCTAATAGAGGGTTTCTAGAAAACTTCCAAAACTAAAATAACCAGCCTACAAAAATCATCTCACAATTCTAATATAGAATTTCTAGAAAATTTTGTATAGGCATCTTTACTAAAATTAAATGAAAACATTGTCATATCAAGATATCATATGAATTGGTTAAAATTCAAAATTACATTAGTGAATGATAAATTATAGTTCACCATTGTGCAACACATACTCATAAAATGTATTTATAAAAATCAATACACTGTAAATTCCATGAAAGTGTTAAATATATTATAACATTGATGTATGGTAAATTAATGCTTTTGTGTACCACATACCTGCGAAGTAATTGGTGCATTTTCTTCATTATTTAATCTGTTGAATAAGTAATATATCATAACTTAATTCAGTACATCATATAAAAAATACTCTAATACTTAGATATATCATACACCAAGATAAGTAACTTTTCTTCTTCTTGATCTAGGTCTCAACAAATTATTTCTCTTCATCTTTCTCATCTAAGCTTCGGTTTAGGAGAAATGATTTGTACTCATATACTAGTATTATTGGTGGCTAGTATATATAACCATGACATGAGATTATATCTTGATAAGTTAAATTGGGGTTAAGGTGTATTCAATATGGATTAAGGATTTTTTTGAATTTTTTAAAATCTAAACTATTTAATTTGGATTCTAATTTTTTTAAAAAAATTTAATGTATTCAATAAGGATTGTAAAAAGGTTTTTAAAATAGGATGTATTTAATTTTGATTTGAAAATTTTTATTCAATTTGTTTTTTCAAGAATATATTAAAATTTGTTTGTTTTGTATTTTATTAAATTATAGATTTTGGTAGATTTTCTTTGTAATTTGTGTGTTTTGAAATCTTAAAAAAATACTATATATCAACAACTTTTCTACTAGGTATAAATCAACCAATTAAATCATATAAAATAATGGATCATTGTAAATCATACTAAGGGGTACCTTTTACTATGTAAAATAAATTAAATTTGGTTTACCACTACAATTTGACTTTATATTATTGTAATGTATAATATCTTTTAAAGTCACATTTCTTTGGTAACCTATAATGTCTTGCACAAATTTATATTTTCCTATAATCAAATAATCCAATCTCCCATCTAATTTACTTCTAATATTAAAGATAACTTCTATAAACTATTTTGTATGTAATAGGTAACATTTTTACAAATATAAAATCCAACATTATACTTAAAAATACAGTATAATAATTTTAAGACTAATAATAATATTAATAATATTAATAATAATTATAATAATAATAATAACAATAATAATAACAATAGTAATAATTTATTTTAATAAAATAATAAAGTTAACGGTAGAAATTCCAAAAATTATCTATCAACGTATACATAAGTATTATTCGACCAATAAAGATTAGATTAAACCGTTGTGATTGTTCAATGGATATTCAATACAATATATCATTATTCGTTGAAGGATAATGTGTCGAGAAATATTTTTGACTTTCAACCAATAATCCTTATTAGTTGAATTCCATCATTATTTACGTTAGCAAATCCTAATTTGTAAATTTAATAAATTCAAACTTATTTACAAATTGCAAAGACATCAACACTATTGAATGAAGAGTAATTAGGCATACCTAACTCAATTACCAACCTAGTAAAAGTTGATTCATCAAGTGGGCTTGGTAAAGATGTCTGCAAATTATTGTTCACTTGGAACAAGATACAGTTTCAAAGTACCATTCATAACATGCTCTTTTATGAAGTGGTATTTCATGTTAATGTGCTTTGTCCTTAATGTTGGACAATATTTTCAGTAATGACAATGGCATTTGTGTTGTCACATAAAATTTAAATCTTGTCCACATATAGACCATATTTCAATTTAAATATGTGCACAACAACTACTACCAGCAATATATTCAGCCTCAATTTTGGAAGTGGACACTAAATTTTGTTTCCTGTTAAACGAGGACACAAGCTTATTTTCAAGAAATTGACATGTGCTAGTTGTGCATTTTTGTGTCTATTTTGCACCCTATATAATCTTCATCTGAATAACCATTTAGATTATAGACGGAATCTCTACGGTACCAAATGCTAAGTTTTGATGTACTCTTGAGATATCTGAAAAAAATTTGATAGCTACTAAATGAGATTCTCTAGGATCAGTTTCAAATCTAGCACAAAAACAAGTAGCAAACATTATATCTAGCCTACAAGCTGTCAAAGATAAAAGTCAACCAACCATGCCTCTATAGTTTAAAATGTCCACAGACTTTACAGTAGTGTTCAATTCAAGTTTAGTGACAGTGACCATTAGAGTTTTTGCAGATGTGCAATTTATAAAGTGAACCTTCTTTAAAAGATCATGAATATATTTAGTTTGACTAATAAATATTCCATCACTAACTTGTTTGACTTGTAAACCAAGAAAGTAAGTTACTTCTCTCATCATGCTCATTACATATTTACTTTGCATCAATTTGGCAAACTTTTTACAAAGTTTCTCATCTATGGATCCAGATATAATATCATCTACATAAATCTGAACACGTATACTAGAGCCATTAAAATTTCTAAAGAAAAAATTTTTGTCAGCAAGATCTCTTGTGAAATAATTTTCTAAAAGCTTCAATCCATAAAGTGCTTTCAAGAGATAGTGAACATAATTTGGAAAGTCGGGGTCTTCAAAACATGGAGACTGACTTACATAAACTTCCTCCTCCAAATCCTTATTCAGAAAGGCACTTTTGATATCCATTTAATAGACTTTGAAATTGGCATGCGCTGCATAGGCTACAAAGATTTTCAACTGATGCTGAATTCTGCCTTTCAATGGATGATGCACTGTGCCTCTCAACGGATGTTGCACTTTGTCTTCCAATGGATGCAGTATCTTGTATTTCAACGGATGTTGTATTTTTTCTTTCAACGGATACAGCACTCTGTGCATCAACTATTGTTCCTTCATTTGAAGATAACTTTAAATATTCTTTTGTCATTATATCTAGATCACTTTTATCATCACTATCATCAAAATATATCTCAACATTATTAAATTTAAGACTTTCATGAAGACCTTCATCTATCAGTCCTTCAATCTTTTTATCATCAAATATAACATGTACATATTCAATTACAATATTGGTTCTCATATTGTAGACTCTATATGCTTTTCTAATAGCATATCCAACAAAGATACCTTCATCAGGTGTGACATCAAACTTTCCATGGTATCAGTTTAATCCCTTAAAATATAACACTTACATCTAAAGATATGAAGAAAGTTCATGTTGGCTTCCTATTCTTGAACAGTTGATAAGGAGTCATGCATTTGGCTTGATTAATCAAAGAAAGATTCTGAGTATAGCATGGAGTATTTACAGCCTCATCCTAAAAATAAGTTGGTAACTTTTATTCTTCTAGCCTTGTTCTAGTTGCTTCAATCAATAATCTATTCTTTCTCTCAACCAACCACTCCATTTTGTTGTGGTGTCCTTGCAGCTCAGAACTCATGCATGATTGCATTTTCTTCACAGAATAACCTAAGTTTGAATTTTTGAATTGAGGATCTTAAGAAAGTCTTAACTTTTGCAGTCATTCAGGTTCACCTACAACCTGCCCACTCTCGTTGACCAACATGAGATGAAGTTTTATGAAAAGTTTATTTTACTAAAATACAAATATATTAAGAAGAAAAAACTTCTCAAAAGTCAAGAAGAAATTATATTATACAAATGCTTACTAAATGCAAGAGGAAAACTGAAAAAACCAGGTCAGTTTCACCCCTATCATATTGTATTTCATGGAAATCATCATTTAGTTTCCTGTTACCATGATTTCAGTGCACATTGTACCTTATACTATTATGAATGTCATATTCACTCATAGACTTTATGACATTTGTTGCATTATCTAAGTTTGTCACGAAGTTTTCTTCTCGATGACATATAAGGTGAGGTTAGCTGCAACACATCATAAACAATTCATCCTAGTCGGCTCAATTAGGTCTAGAAAATAAACTTTAAAACCCACACAAAAAATAAAACTATCTTGAACAAACATCATAATTTATAATAAATACTCAATGATTATTTTCATGTATCTAAATAAAAATAAATTAAAACAAAGTGATTTCAAGATTTCTTATAATTTAGTTACTCTAAAGATCCTAAAATATTAGTTCAAGATAAAATATTTGATGTACTTTGTTAAAATTCAAAATTATATTAGTTCAAGATAAAATATTTTTTACTATTTTACAAGACATACTCATCAAATGTATTTTATAATTTATCAAAAGTTCAATCTACCTTTAAGTTACTTTGTGATAATATTATATAGTTTAACCATTTTTGCACCACACAACAAGTGTGCCAAAGTTTAGATATGGTATATATAAGATTTATAAATAAATTGGTTTCTAAACAAAAGCTAAAGTGAGAGAAATTAGAACACCACCTAATACCCTGAAAGTGTTAATCTGGGTAAAACTTATATTATTATTGTTTATATGGTAACTTAATATTATTTATAGCAGATAAATATTTTATATATAGTAATTATTATATGACAGTCAATTAATCGGAGGATTTTCTCCATTGTTTACCATTGTTTACCAAATTTGTAACAAATTTTATGGGTAAAAAATCAACTAAGATAAAAAAATTATTACATCATATTAGATAGAAAAGAACATAAAAAATTCATACAGGTATCTGGTAGAAAATCACAAAGTAGTTTAAACATACACCAAGATGAGTACCTTTTTTTCTTCCTTCTTGTCTTGCTCATTAAACAAATTTATGTTCATGGTACTTATGAAAGTATAGTTTTGGGAGAAACTATTTAATAGTTTTTACTCCTATACTCATATTATTGGTGGCTAATATATATAATCTTGAAATGATGTTACATTTTGGTAACTTATATTTAAGATTACATTTTAGTATTGTAGGTGGCCTTACTTTTAATATAAAATTATATAAAAATTTGATTTATTACTTTAATTTGGCTCTATATTTTGGTAACATAAAATATCTTCTCCAAAATTTTATAATTAAAATTTGGAGTTATATTTTGGTAACTTACAATATCTTACATAATGATAATATATAATATAATAAATAATGATAACATATGTGATGATTACTTTTTATATAACATATAAAATTTACTAATGATCATGATATTATTTCCCATCTAACTTTACTTATCTTCGTAAATATAGCTTTGAGTATTTGAATAAGGTTTTAACAAATTTAACTAATGCAAAATTTGTGATTTAAGGTCAGAGTAATATGAATTCGGGCTCAAGTTATACTACATTTTTCACAAATGATAAAAATAATAGTAGTAATAATAAAAGAATGAAAAATAATAATATTCATAATATTATCTTTCAAACAAATTTTTTAGAGTTGTTAGATTAGTGAAAAACTTGAATTTTCTATTCAACTAATATAATATGAATACTATATCTCAAATTAGGTTCGAGTCTCCAATTTGAATTTGTAAATATTAGTATTTATGTTTTTATTCATAAATGTGTCTATTCAATATTTTGACACAAGAGAAAATACATAGAAACATTTTAAAAAATGAGTGGAATCAATCCACATCTTTGATACTCTAGTTTCCCATTTCAAATGGTCAAGAATAATCTGAAGACAATTTTAATTTTTTCAAGATATATGATATTTGTCTATTCTAATTTTAGAGTAGTGAAACTATTTGTATAACATGATGCATAACTTAAAATCTATCATTTAGATATATAAAAATATTTAACTATTCTTAAATTAGAATAGGTAAAGAATACTTGCACAATAATAAGGTTAATGATAATTTCATCCTTAACATTTATGCACACTCATGATAACATAATTATTCTATGTCTAATTTTATTTCACTAATCCTTTAATGGTTACTTGTGCTATTGCTACAAGGCTGATATTTTGTACCATTTCATTCCACTCTTTTTCCCGTTTAAAAGTCTATGTCTACCCATGAATATCCTACACACAAATGAGAAATTTAAATACAAGAATTTCAAATAGAACATAACTCACTTTGCACCTAAGCATAAACTTGGTTCTTCAAATGATGGTTCTGCTATGTGTGTTTAAATTTGAAAATTGTTTCAAAATAGGACTTTCATTGACTCATATATATTTGTAGAATAAACTATCTTTCAATATAAAAAATTTAGGTTTTGAAAGTATATTTAATGAAAGTGGAATAATTTTTCTAAGTCTAGACAAGTTCATGTCCTATAACGAGAACAAACCATGGACTTATTGTTAATAAAATATGAATATTTCAATTAATAACAATATTAAATAATTATTCCATATAACGATAAACTTTTAAAATCTAATTTTTTAGTACTTTAGTTGACTTCATTGTAAATAATCACATTTTGTTTAAGTAGTTCGAAATAAAATTAAATGATTAATTGAATGCACTAACTAATTAATCAATTAATTAATTAACTAAAATAATTATAAATAATTAAATCAAAATTGGATTGACGAAAATCATTTTTTGGAATTAAATTATTTACGTTAATTATTTAAAATAATTAATTGAATAAATTTTTAATTAAAACATATTTTTGGAATAAAATAATATAACTATGATTTATTGTAAAATTAAATCATAGAAACAGTTTTTGGATTTAGTGTTGTCTTCAACCTTGGATCAAAAGCAAGGGTTTCCAGATGAACTTGACCTAGCTACCAAGAATATTGCCCTAAATCTCCCCAATCCAAACAAATATTATAGAATGCGATCTATTTTAAATGCCTGGTTGGCTCAAAATAGACCTAGAATCTACTCTTTATATGGAGCCTAAAAATGATTTTCTGACCAAAATATGAATCCACAGTATTTTAAACAAAAAATGATAGATATACATATCAAATATAAGCTGAGCATGCACACAATCTATTACTATAATCAAAACAAACAACTAATACATTGATAATCCAAAAGAAATAAAAATCAAAATCAAAAACTTTATTATACCAATTTTGGAATTGAAACAATTACAAAATATATATGAATAGCCTTTAATCAAATGGTGTATCATTTTAAAAAAACAAGGTGAATCTATTAATAACATAAAAAAACGTCAACAAACAATCATGAAAGATTAACCCAAGTTGACCCAAAATAAAAATCATCAATTTTGAGAATTACTCGACCCTATGCAATAATTCTCCAGGCCACTCCAATACTAAGGGTGAACACGATGGACGTGGATAAAGCTTTCATTTATGGTGATGGTTGAGCTAAAACTTCTCAACTTTCATAGTAGTGAAGGGGAAGATGAGGGGTGTGGTTATAGCCATTTGAACCATTGTTAAATTTATCAAAACTTTGATTTTAATTCCAATTCTATACCCTTTCCATATACATAGCGAGATGCTAAATCTAATTTCTGTTAGCATTTGACGATCAAAATGAAAATTTTAGATCTGGTTAATCATATTGATCTCTAATTTATGGCTGATGACTTTATATGTAACTAGGGTTGAGTTTGGGAGATTTTGTTGAGTATTAAAATCTCCAATCTTCCTCAAAATGCCTACATACCTATATATAAAACCTCAATCCCACATAATTATATTTACCATTTCCATGGCCTCGTCCAATACTTAGGCAATGCACATTTTTAGATAATAACTCTTGATGTCATAATATACTAATTCGATTATGACATATGGTTGTGGTGGTAGAATAAGCATGAATTCATTGGATATTGGTTTGAGATCCCGTGAGTCAAGTCTCTTAAACTAATACTCATTGGGATGATGGTTCTAGGTCTGAGCTTTCATAGTTAAGGCTCATTGAGCCAAACTTTATATATTGACACTTATTGGGTTGAGACTGCATGCTCAACATCTAAACAAGCTATGAATATGTGTCCATATCTTCATTGCACCCATGTTCATTTCATTGATAATATCCGACCATGGACTTTCTAGAAGTACACGAGCCTCTACCCGCAACAAAAACTAAATGTGACCAGGATTCTTTAAGCCTAAAGAGTATGGGCAGTTACTTGGACGCACACATTGCATCTACAACAGTGTGGCAACTAACCAAATGGTACTACTACATCCTTCTCATACCAAAGTTCAATTAAGGTACCTAGAGAATATATGTATATACAAAAAAATATAAAACACATGGATTTATTAAACATTCATGAAAAACCCACCAAATGCAACACAACTAATATTGTAGAAAGCTTGTAAAAAATATTAGTCTCTATAACAAGGTTTAAATTTGCCATAATAAAATTAGTGGATAAGCTTTTTAAACTAAAAATAAGAGAAATATTTATGGGGTCGTAATTCAATAAAAGATAAACGTCCAATGCATGTGAAAGTTGATTACACATACATCCAAAATCTATGAAGAAAATAAACTAAATTCAAAACTAGAGCTATGTTTCATTAAATATTTTATTCAGTATTAATTAATAACTAATACTCTCCATTGAGTGCAATGAGACAACTCAATTCGTAATAGTTTATCATTTTTCATTCTCTTTGAATCTTACTCATCCCCAGATTTGTCATAACATATACCGACTTGTAACACACGGAACCTAATTATTAGCAAAAAAGATAAAACTCTCTTGGTTCCCAAAAGATTATCATATTTCCCATTTTTGAATATTTCAAAAAAAAACACATTGATCGTCTATTTTTAAAAAGTAATAATTTTTAATATTATAAAAGGCACATTCACCAAATACTTACGATGTCATATATTAGTGGCACATGTCAAGCTAATTAAACTAAATTGAAGTATAAAAATGAATAAATGGACATCGTTGCATCTTAAATAAAAAAATAGCGATCATGCAAATTTGTACTTAATATGAAAATATGGCACATTTCCCTCACATGCATAATATTTCTATAATTTCTAGATTACAAAATTGATATGGCGATTGAAAAACTAATATAAAATTATTAGATTATAAATTCCCCATCATCTAACTTTTATTTATAACCCAACATTGTTTACATTTGCAAAATTATTTTATAATATCCCTAATTTACGTAAAATAAATATACATCCCTTTCAACATATGTACATACTTTATACGAGGAACTTTTTAGTCAGTATATAAACTCATTGTCATGTAACCTACAAAACCTCAAATTTAGATATTTATTTACCGGACATGGGTGCTCCGCCATTAGCACCAATCTTTTTCCTTGTGTTTATCTACAGGAACAAGCATTTACTAGATTTATGCATTAAATTCTTTAGGTAGATTTTTATTGGTATCAGTATTTATTGTTTCTTGTTTCAAATGCCTTATGATGATAAAATGTTGGCTTTTAATATTTATCGTGTTCATCTTATCACATTTAACACTTCCAAGAACATTTTCTATATCGTATTGGTAAAACTTGTTATATTCATGTAAATTTTCTACCAGGCTTCAAGGAAAAAGAATTCCAGCAGATCTAAATTCATCACAATATTATTCTGGATATGTCATACTTGCTGGTGATGGTAATACTAATCACTAATCTATAAAAGTAACGGTTAGCTACTAATGATAAGATAAAGAAGATATAAATTTAAAATGCAAACCATGATTGTACGAATTTCAGTATAAAATACAACTCAAAAAATTCTTTTGGAATCTAGATGAATTCCCCCACTCCTTGTTGCAATCTCCCTCTCAAGTTGCTTGTATCCGTTCTCTGAAGAATACAGCTAACTTTTTTCCATACAATATTATGTTCTAATATTCTATATATAATATGTAAAATATATTATACATGAGTGAAATAATCCAAGAATGAGGGTTCCTCGATCGTTATCCTCAATGTATAATTTGTGTCTCTTATTTTATTAAAACAATCCTTTTAATATTTATAAAATCATTTCCTAAGGTAGATTATAGTGCATGCAATTATCCTTTTAATGTTTATAAAATCCTTTCCTGAGGTAGATAATAGTGCATGCAATTTAAGTTTTCACCGATAATTACGACAATTTTATGGATTATTTTAAAAAAATAAAAATACTTTTAAAAGAAAATTATATATTTTTTTCTAATGATACTAGTTTTATAATTTATTTAGTTATATAATATTCGTAATTTGCAGTCAAAGATTAAATAATTTGACGGTAGACAAGTCAAAATATGACACATAATATGAGTTGGAGGGACTATGCAACACGTAAATTCAAGATATTTGAACCCAATCAACATTCAAAATCTAATGGTTCTTCCTAGATGTGCATGAAAGATTTCTAGAGTCTAGGAAGCTAGATTCAATTTCTAGGACTCTAGAAACAGTCTCAAGGAGTTGAAGGTAGTGTATTGATCCTAGAAAGAGTTTATTGGCGCTAAGATGTGTTTATGCATTAAAGTTTTTACCATTTAATTTTGCTATAACTTCTAAAAGTTGTTCATCATACCTTGTTTTGGTGTTAGTATATAAGCGACTTCATTAATATGGAATTTTCATATTATATTATACTATCAAAAGAACTTAGTTTCGAGCAAACATTAAGTATTACCTAATTCACGGAAATTGGAGATCGAAGAGTAGAGTTGATAGAAAAAAGAATAATTCTTGGTTTCTTCTCGATTTTAAGAACTTCTCACAAATATAAATATATCTGTGTTATATATGCAAAAGTGCGGAATGAAAAATAACAAACTATTCAAACACAAAATCCACCAGAGATATATATATATTTCGATAACTCTGTGATACAAAGATTGTACACAGCTGCTTACAAGTAGAATCACAAGGAACAGAGAAATTCTTCATAGATACAGTCTTTTCTATTTCTCTAGTTTATTGCTGAATTTACTACTAGCTACTCTTGGTTTATATATTACCAAGTTACAAGTGAATAAGACAAACTAATTTAATAAAATTTGTCTTTGTCTAATCACATGCTTCTTCATTTCTCCATCTAGTATCTTTGATTTTCTTCAAGTAAGCATGGAAATGGAAATACTTCTTTGTTCCCTAAAACCAACCCATATGACTATCAAGTCACTATCAACTGCTTTTTGAATTTGATCATCCGTTGAAACTCTGTTAGATCATCCGTTGAGACTTTGTTGAATCATCCGTTGAGAGTCTGGTTGATCATCCGTTGAAAATCTAGTTGATCATCGGGTGAAACCTTGTGGAACATCATTTGAGAGTATCTTCATGGCAGTTAACTCTATTTCACTTATACAATATTACAAGGCATCTAATATTTGCAATTAGCCAACTTATCTTGCATATAAATCTAGTAGTCAACATAAGTTACTCTCTCAACGGATGACATAGTAGATTATCCGTTGAGATCTACAAAATACACTTAATAAAATCTACTAAGGTGTTTTGATTAGCTTATCATCAAGCCTACAACATATTCCTAAAAATGTCCCCTAATTTATGTCTACTGGGATTGTAGGCATAAATTTAGAGGGACTTGATGATAACAAAACACATCTTTAAATAGAGATTATTTAATAGTAGATAAAACTTACAAGTGCTGCAAATTTATTAAAAATTGTACAAAAGAAGGTTCATAGAAAATCTCATAAGATATTTTCAAGGTGCTCCTCTAAACTGAGCAACTCAATATTTTCTTCTTGAATGTATAGTCCTCTTTCCCAGTTCTTTATTATTCTCTTCAATCTAGTGTTGAAGTTGTCTATGGAACTCGGATTCATCTTCATTTGATTGATCCAGCATCTCCTGCATTTCCTTGAGAGTTTCATTGCTTGATATCTTTAGCTGATCATCTAATCTGGAGAATCTTCTTATGTTCTTTTCATCCTTGAACTCCATTAACCAGTATGGCTTCAAATGCACTCTATTCCCATTGTAAGGAATGGTCAAGACTATTGGCAGTGCATTTGGCTCGCTCCAGCTTTATCTTATTCTTTCAATCTGATTGAGTATCTCCTTCTTGGAAACAATGTTAAAGCCAAGATTTTCTTGATTGAGGAGAATATCTTCACTAAGATAGAGTAGCCTTCATTGAGAATCCTGTGAAGAGACAATGTAAACTCTTTTCCACCCTTGTATCTGAACACACATCTTTTTGGGAACCTATTATGGGCATTAATTGCTCTCACTTTATCTAGCTCATCCAGATAGAGATTGATGTCTGAAAACTCTTTTATATCACAGAAAAATAGCTGATCTCCTTTGTTGACAGTAGGTTTGGGTTTGGATAGATTTTTGGATTTGAATGGAACTGGGTTGACTGGCTTTCTTGGTTTAGACTTTCTTCTTTTGGCTGAGGTATATGGAATTGGGAGGTTAAGATCAGTAATTGGTAGGCTTTCCCAGTCTATTGGTTTATCCTTAGGAATTTTTGGTTCACCATGGAAATTCACATCAGAATAAACCTTAAATTCAGGTTGCTCCATTGTGGGCAAGGTTGGTTGATTTGAAGTAGTAGACTGGGTAGGCTCAGGTTCATTTTCTTTCTCTTATTCTTCTCAAAAATCCGGCTTCCTTTTGGTTGTTTCCTTTCTCATCCTTTTTCCAATTTTCTGCTTTGGTTCCTCCAGATTCTCAGTTTTAGTGATAGTGGCAGGTTTCTCAGTTTCCGATTTGGTAGCAACCTTTTCAGCCTTTTTCTTAGCTTCTAAGGTAGCGTGCTTTTTCTGATTCTTAAATCTCAGCTTTTTTTTTGCTTCTGCAAATTGTGGATGTCTAACCATCACACAAATTTCTTTTCCATGTCTGTAGACTTTCGCTATCCTTTTCTTTAAACTGAATCTCTTGGATCTTTGATGTGAGCAATAGAATGACCAAGCAATTTCTTTTCATCTAGTTGAGGAGTTGCATAGACTAGATCCAAAGGATTCTTGGTAGAATGTTTTGATGAATGCTTCTTGGGCTTCAAAATCACATTGGCCTCTAACTGTCTTCTAGCAGAGGTTTGACCTCTCTCCATTTTCCTCAAACTCATTTCACTAATAGGAATTTGTCTCAGTTGAGTGAAGTGTTTCACAGATTTTTCTTGCTTTGCAACTGGACCAAAAAACTTTTCAATCTTCTCATCCATTTTCTTCATTTATTCATTCAGCCTGAGCTCAGCTACGGAAATATTGATCAAATCAATGCCATTTAGAACTGGTGGCTTTAAGAAAGTAATGGCTGGAACAATTACTTTGCTGACTTGAATTTGCACATCCTTCTCCCCCTCACTAACTTGAGTAATTGCATTTTTCTCCCCCTTTTTGTTATCATCAAGTTGTGCAGGGTTGGAAGTCTGAACAACCACCAATTTTTGTAGTAATTGAGTTTTAGTTTATTGGTTGTAAAGGATTTGAGCAACTGAGTATTCGACTTTAGACAGTCTTGAATCCAGATTCTCAACCTTTTTATTCAAGTCGTACTTTTTCCTGAGATTTTGATTGAAACTGGTCATTGTTGAATTGGAAATTTAGCATCCAGTTTCTTATAGAGATCCTCCTTGACTTGAGCTGAATCGTGTTTCAGTACATCTAGAGTTTGATGATCTTGAAGAGCTTGAATTTTATATAACTCTAGAGACTCCAGATGGGTTTGTAGAAGTTTCTTGGTGATGGTATTATTGGTGTCTTGAATAGCATCTTGAGGTTCATGAACTAGTTTGAACAAGATTGACTTAAAATGATGAAGATTGCAATCTTTTGAGAACAACCAATCTGGAGTTTCAGTCTCTCCCCATATGTTCATGCTTATTTCTTCATCATCCTCTTTAAGAAAGTAACCAAAAAAGAGTCACCAGAGGCTGCAGAATTATAATCAAAATCCTCACCAGTTGTGGAAGGAAGTGAGTTGATTGCATCTTTGGCCCTTAGCATGAAAGCTATTGTATGCACCAAGTTTAATGCACTCTCAGCAGCCTCATTGCCCTGTTCAGCTAAAATTTGATAAGCTGGAACAGGATGAGTAAATGCCTCAGCTTTAAAACAAACAGAGTCTAAAATAGCTTGATATTCATGCTGAAATAGCTGCTTCTTTTCAGCCTCATTGGCATCCCTTAACTCACTAACAATGGGCTCTTCCCATTCTTCATTTGTACCTGCTTTTCTCTCATGATCTCTCTTTTCTTGCATCAAGGGCTCCCTTTGGCTTCCCACCCTCACACCCTCACCTTCACCATCTAAGGAAGGACTCATCTCACTCACTCTTGTTATACTGGAAGAAATAGCATGCACTTTTCCACTCGTTCTCTCCTTTTGCCTGAGAGCAACTCAGCCTCTCAATCAGTTCACTCCCTTCCCTCAATCCTAGTAGTGATTGAACTACTAATAAGTCATCTGCACTTGTAACCTTCGTGGAAATTTCAAGTAGTGCAGAGACTTTCAACGGATGAGTGACATCCGTCGAAATAGTAGTTGAGAAATTCAACGGATAATTGTTGTTAAGCACATCCGGCGAGAGAAAATCACTAGTCGACGGATGAAACATATCCGTCGAGTGAGTAGAAATGATAGAGTTTGGAGTAGAAACTACTGTAGAATATGTGGTGATTGATTCGAGATTATCCACAGATTTCTCAGTTTTTTCAGAAAGAAATGGCAAGTGAGCTAACAAATCATTTAAAAGATGATGCTCACTTGCTTGAGATTTTGGCTTCCCCATGAGAGTTAAAGATGGAGAATCAGCAATTGATGTGTTTATCATGTCCACATCCAGTGAGTTTGTGGGATAATTTTGTAATAACCCAAAAAAAAAATTTGGACTTTTTTAACCCTTATGAATAGTGATTTTGCTGATTATGCTAATTAAGAAAACTTTTCATGCCACACTATGTAGGAGTTCTTTATATATATTCTGAGATCTTATTAGTACTCTATATGGTATATAAGTGTATGTAAAGATCGTCAGAATCCAAATTCGAACACTTTGATTTTTCCCAAAAATCCACAAGGTACCGAAAGAATTGAGTATAAGGTAACATGATTAAAAGGATTTAAATTCAAGGATTATAATAGAGGATCACAAAAGGAATATAAAATATGGGGAAATGTTTAGGGAACCCGAGTAATAAGATCCCAGATATGATCACTCAAATGATAAACGAGTCATAAAACAATTAAACGACAAGTAATGCAAGAGAGATTAGTGCAAGGATTAAGGATAATGATCAAGCAATTAAGAAAGGATTAGCATAAAGATGCTTCCACCACCAAGTAATGAAAAGTGGCTAATGATGAAGTCACCAAGGTGATGTCATGCTTAATCACACTCCACTCACTTTAATCATCCAATTAACCACCCAAATATCTCATTCAACTTCCAGTTTCCACCACAAACACAATCAACAAAGAAAAACACCCTCCCAAGAACATTGCTCTCGGCTTTCTTCATTCCAAGGAAGAAAAACTTCAAGAATTCAAGCTTCACTTAATAAACAAATCCAAGGTAAATTCCTTAGCTTCTTGATGATTAGATAAGCATATCCTAGGAGTTTAAGCTTCCAATTCTTCATGAATCTCTTCCAATAAATCAAGGAAGAAGATGGTGAATAGTAACTTTCAAGAAATAACTTTAGTTTTCTTGATTTTTTATGAAAGTTTAAGGTTATACAAGCAAGGATCAAGGTTCTTTTATGCATTCAAAGCTCTTGAGTTGTGTGAGTAAGCTTCAAGAAGGTATAAAACTTCAAACCCTAACTTTACTTTGAGTATTAGGAATGGTTTTGATTGTTATAGTAAATGAGAAGCATGATGCTTGTCTGTTTAAAGTTTGGATTAGATTTGTAGTGATTTGGATGATGAAATCTTGTTTATAGTTAATGAAACTTAAGTATAGTTAGTAGTTCATGTTTGTGGTTGAATGAATTGGAAAATCATGATGTATGGGACTGATGTAGTAAGGTTTGGATGAGGGTTGGTTGTATTGTTGGTTGTGAGATGAATTGTGGTTGTTAGGAGTGGTTTAAAACTTGGTATAGTATATGTATATATATATATATATAAATAGTTTTCAAAACTATTAATCGAATAAGGTTTATTCGATAACTTTATATTATAAATGAATATTATTTTGAATATTCATTTGAGGACTTATGACTCCGCTTATTTTATTTAATGAATATTATTTTGAACTTTAGTAATTTGAGCATGGGCATCTCTTGATGATTTCCAAGCCTTGATTACCTCTTGTTCTCGTTCAAGCTACTTTCTCAACATCTCCTCTTTCTTCAAAAGATTCAGTCAATTCATCTTTGGAAATCTTGCAGTCTATCTTCAATTTCTCAAACTCAATAAATTGAGTTTCTAACACAGAATTTATTTCACTTAAAAACATATTATTATCTTTAATTTTTGTGTTTTCTTTATTGAGTGATTTAAATGTAACACACAATGATATAACTTTGTGGACATGCCATTTATAGCATCATTACACTCATCTTTAGAAAGATGTGCTATATTAGTAGTGATTACCTTATTGCTTGATGAACTGACTTCTGTTTCATCTGATTTGGCCATCAGGGCTAGGTTGACATAGCTTGTTTCTTCATCTTCATCTATCCCATCAGCAGCCCGGTCATTTTCCTGATTCAAGAAAGCCCTTTCCTTCTATTTGAGCAATTCAAAGTATTTCTTTTTATAGTCCACAGGCTCAAACTTCTTTCTATCAGAATTAGGATTTCTGCATTCACTTGCAAAATGACCACTGAAGCCACATTTAAAATATTTGAATTTTGACTGTCAACCATTTTTCTGTTTGGCTTGGATGCTCCAAAATTCTCTTGATCAGCTAACAAGGCTATAGATTCTCCCTTCTTCCTTCCTTTCTCTATCTTCTCATCTTATTCCAACTCAAGCTCATAAGTTTTTAGAATGCCATACAATCTCTCCAAGGTGAACACTTTGTAATCTTGAGAATTCATGAGAGAAACAGACATATGCTTCCAATCTTTTGGTAGAGACCTAAGGAATTTCAGGTTTAAATCTTTTGTCGAATAGACTCTTCCATGCAATTTTAGTGTATTTAGTAGCTTTTGAAATCTACAAAAGATGTCACTTAAAGAGTCACTTTCTTCACAATGAAAGTGCTCATACTGCTGGATTAGAAGTTGTATCTTGTTTTCCCTCACATATTCAGTTCGACCACATATGATTTGTATTGTATCCCAAATATCCTTGGCAGTTTTATAACTGATGACATTATCGAACATGTCACTGTCAAGGCCATTAAATAGAATGTTCCTAGCATTTTTGTATTTGTGCACTTGTTCTATATCTTCATTTGTCCACTCAGATTACGCATTTAGGACACTTTATTCATTGCCTAGAGCACCTTCAGTATCTGTAGCAGCTCTTCGTGGAACGTGAAGACCCTTCTTAATATAGTCGACATACCTTTCGTCTGGTGAAAGAAGATTTAGGTGCATTTCACCTTCCAATGGTGATAATTGTCTTTGTCCAAAAAAGGGATCTTCACACCAACGTCCTTCCTGCTCATGTTGTTAGTTGTTGTGATCTTTAAACTCTTAGTATGTTAAGAGTTTGCTTTAATATCAATTGTTAATCCCAAACAATCTAACAGTTGAATTACAGAAGGGGGGTTGAATGTAATTCTTGGTTTCTTCTCGATTTTAAGAACTTTTCAAAAATATAAATATATCAGTGTTGAATATGCAAAAGTGCGGAATGAAAAATAACAAAGTATTCAAACACAAACTAATTAAACATAAGGATTAAAAGCTTTCTGGTGGATTGAACTTATTCACCGGAGATATATATATATATATATATTTCTAAAACTCTGTGATACAAAGATTGAACACATTTGCTTACAAGTAGAATCACAAGGAACAGAGAAATTATTCACGAATATAATCTTTTCTATTTCTCTAGTTTTGTTGCTGAATTTACTACTAGCTACTCTTGGTTTATATATTACCAAGTTACAATTGAATAAGACAAACTAATAAAATAAAATGTGTCTTTGTCTAATCACACGCTTCTTCATTTCTCCATCCAGTATATTTGATTTTCTTCATGTAAGCATTGAAATGGAAATGCTTTTTTTTTTCTCTAAAACCTATAAATAGGATGCCACATTCCATTTGCATACAATCAACCCATGTGACTGTCAAGTCACTATTAGCTGCTTTTTGAATCTGATGATCCATTGGAACTCTGTTGGATCATCCGGTGAGACTTTGTTGAATCATCCGTTGAGAGTCTGGTTGATCATCCGTTGAAACTCTAGTTGATCATCTATTTCCAACTTGTGGAACATCCGTTGAGAGTATCTTCATGGCAGTTAACTCTACTTCACTTATACAAGATTACAAGGCATCCAATATTTATAATTAGCCAACCTAACTTACATATAAATCTAGTAGTCAACATAACTTGGAATATCCCACAACTTCTAGTTCTCTAAGGCATTACAGTATGCATGAATGTGTTACAAAACTTATTAAAAATATAAGCTACTCTATCAACGGATGACAGAGTAGATTTTCCGTTGAGAGCTACAAAATATACTTAATTAAATCTACTAAGGTGTTCTGGTTAGCTTATCATCAAGCCTACAACATATTCCTAACAAGAAGTCTTAGAAGTTTCATTTGGACATCAAATAATATATAGGATTTATAACAAGTACTTTAAATATGGAAGTCCGACTCTACTTTCTATCCAAAAATTAAAATTGATATTCAGTCTCATTTAAATCCTATTAAACCTCAATTAAATCATGAAAAATAATTAGCTAGATTAGCTTTTTGCTTAAAAAAATTAAACATGATAAAATTGATAATATCGCGAGTTTGAAGAAATATTGATGTAGTGCATATCACTAGAGAGAACTCATCCTATAAAGTGTATACATATGTTACAAAAGATGTTACTGATCTTACATAAATTAGAGAGACTATAAAATAATACTGCAAATGAAAACAATGTTGGGTTGCATATAAAAATAAGATGATGGGGAATTTATAATCTAAAATAATAAGTTGAATTTAATATTATTTTTTCAATTTCCAAATGACTTTTTGTATTCTAGAAAATATAGAAATATTATGCATGTCATGGAAGAGTACCATATTTTTATATTAAGTGCAAATTTACATGATGGCTATTTCTTCAAATATGATGCAGCGATGTCCATATATTCAACACTTTTATTTAGTTTAATTAGCTTGACATGTGCCCCTATAATATGCCATCGTGAGTATTTAGTGAATGTGCCTTTTATAATATTAATAATTATTACTTTTTAGAAATAGAAGATCAATTATTTTTTTTGTAATATCAAAAAATGGAAAGTATGATAATCTTTGGGAACTAGGGGAGTTTTAGTTTTTACCAAATATTTAAGTTATGTGTGTTACAAGTCAATATAAGTTCAGACAAATCTCGGGGTGAACAAGATTCGAAGAGGACGATATAAATGATAAACTTAATATGAAAATATGGCACATTTCTCTCATAAGCATAACATGTAATTTTTAGAATACAAAAGTGATTTGGTGATTGAGAAACTAATATTAAATTATTAGATTATAAATTCGCAATCATCTTAATTTTATGTACAACCCACCATTGTTTACATTTGTAGAATTATTTTATAATCTCCCTAATTTATGTTAAATCAATATACATTTGCAGAATTATTTTATAATCTCCCTAATTTATGTATACACTTTATTCAATGAGCTTGTTAGTCAGTACATAAATTCATTATTATGTAACCTACAAAACCTCAAAATTGGATATGTACTTATCGGACATGGGTGCTCCGCCATTAGCACCAATCTTCTTCCTTGTGTTTATGTACACGAACAAACATTTACTAGTTTTATGTATTAAATTTTTTAGGTAGATTTTTCTTTGAATCGATATTTATTATTTCTTGTTTCAAATGCTTTATGATGATAAAATGTTTGTTTTTTATATTTATCATGTTCATCTTATAACATTTAAGAGTTCCAAGAACATTTTCTATCTCATATAGGTAAAACTTGATATATTCGTGTAAATTTTCTACCAGGCTTCAAGGAGAAGGAATTCAAGTAGATACAACTTCATCCCAATATTATTCTGGAAATATTATAACTGCTGGTAATGGTAATATTAATCACTAATCAATAAAAGTAACGGTTAGTAAGATTGCACATTTTCTTCTATCCTAGTGTTTTTTGTTTTTTTATCTTTAAAGATTGCACATTTTTTTCTATCCCAGTTTCTTTTGCTTTTTTATCTTCTAATAGATTTTTAGCTAAGTACTCGTAGCATAAGTGATCCCGGAACACGATGCCTTGTATTCGCTTTTTTTGTCGAAGTTGGGAATATTTGAAAGTGGGTGATCTATGGTCAAAATGTGGAGGGGTTTAACACTAACAAGAATTCACAATAAAACTAAACAACACAACAAGCCAAACTATACTACCCACCACTTGGATTAAAGGATTACCTACTAATGATAAGATAAAGAAGATATAAATTTAAATTGCAAACCATGAGTGTAGGAATTTTAGTATAAAATATAACTCAAAAAATTCTTTTGGATGAATTCCTTCACTCGTTGTTCCAATCTCCCTCTCAGGCTGCTTCTATCGCTTCTCTTAAAAATACAACTAACTTTTTTCCATACTATATCATGTTCTAATATTCTGTATACAATATGTAAGATCTAATTTATAATAAAGAGTTTTTAATGTTTTTTATCATAGGTAACCTACAGCCACTACCCTTCGGCTGTGTACTGGGTAAATATTACGAGCTCACGCAATAGCCTGCAAATCACGTGAACCAAGGTAAACCGCATTTAAGCGACAAGATCTGACTCAGGAGGTATAATTATAAATTCTCCTTCCATGGGATTCGAACCCGTGACCAAATTAAATTGGACTTTGATGTAAAATTCATAAGTAGTCTTCCGGACCTAATTCTATGCTACTCTATTTGGATTTTTGATGTGCCAATTTGTTGATGTGTATTTTTAGATGTTCGTTTCGTTCTCAGAAAAGGACTAATATCGACACCAATATCAAGTATTTTATCTATTACAGTTCAGAAGGGTGGAGAATAATTTTGTGGATGTTTTAACTATCCACTAATTTAATCTAATAAATAAATAAAAATTATATAATATATATGAGTGAAATAATTCAAAATAAGGGTTCTTCAATGGTTATCTTGAATGTATAATTTGTGTCTCTTATTTTAATAAAAACAATTCTTTTAATGTTTATAAAATCCTCTCCTAAGGTAGATTATAGTGCATGCAATTATCCCCTGAAAGCCACTCCCATGGTCATACAAAGTACGATTATAAATTAGTATAAACCAAGGTTTATATGTTTTACAATCCACATATTTATCTCCCGATCCAATACTTAAATTGTGACTATCATATCATTTACTAGAATCACAACTCCTCTCCTGATTCGTTATAATTCCTATAGATGCAATAAAAGGTTCACAACTCCCTTAATTTTGTTGAACTCTCAATGACAAATTAAAAATCATAAGAAATCACCATATAACTAAACAACACAACAAGCCAAAGAATACTACCCAACTTTTGGATTAAAGGATTAGCTACTCATGATAAGATAAATATGATTAAAATTGGAATTGTAAACCATGAGTGTAGGAATTTTAGAACAAAGAATACAACTTGAAAAGTTTCTCTGGAATCTAGATGAATCCATTCATTCCTTCCAATATCCCTCGTAATCTCCTTCTATCCCTTCTCTCAAAAATATGACTAACTTTATTCTATAGTGTATTATATTCTGATTCTCTGCATACATTATGTAAAACCTAGTATGTAATAAAGAGATTTTAATGTATTTCCTAAAATAAATTGCACTTGAATGTAAAATTCGTAGGCTGTCTTCCAGGCCTGATTCTAGGATGTTCCAGTTTGATTCTTGATGTTAGATCACTTCTAAACTGTAGATAATTATGTTAGCGTCGCATGGGCCGTAAGATGCCCTATTTTGATGTCTAAAACCAAAGTTAGGGCCCAAACTGTGTCTTGTGTACATGCAGCCCACGAAATCCGAATATGCTTAAAATTCAAGTCCATATAAGCCCAATTTCATCTCAGTTTTGGAATTCTATATTTCTTATAATAAAATAATAAACTCTAATAAATATTATCCAACTAATTATATAATGTTTTAAATATGGGAATAAGATCTCGTAAAATATATAAAAATATATAATCTATAAAATATCCCCACACTTAATATTTTACATGTGCTCGTGTAAACTAATATATTTATTTTGCTGGGCCTAACTATACTGAGTTTGTAGTAAGTACTGACTACCAAGATCTGTTTCTTGATGCTGCGGTTCCGTTATGGTTATAGATCAACCCCTCAGTTTCAATCACAAAGGAAATTTTCATCATGTAGTGAAATTAAAAAAGGTTGTTATATTGGTTATTGTGCTCGTAATAGTGAATTGAATACCTGTCCAAATTCTAGAATTGGGAATGGAAGTGATCGATTAAGTTGAAATAAAGCATAACATGCATGAAGACCAATTCAAGCAATGGTTGATTTGACTCGTGGTCCTCGGAGACAGAGAATGAATAGTGTTCTAAATATACAGGCTATGGATAAAAAGGCATGGCCCTCAATATGAAGAGAAGAGTACAACCTAGCAGATTTTCAGATCGAATATGACAATGCTATGTTTTATGTCATAAACCCAATACGTGAAGATCACACATATAAAAGCATTAAATTTAATATGTTTAACTCTAATCTTATTTTACCGGGACTTTGATGGTCATTCATGATCAATGGAGTAAGTCTAATTTAGGATATGTTCTTGATCCAACAGATAACACCACTAATGCGTACATGAAAGATAACTTCATGAACTTTGGACATAATAAGTACTTGTATCACTAAGCTACCTCGAAAAGTATAACTAGGGGTCACTTTAAAACACAGCTCATCTGTTTATTTTTGGGTTAGCTAAATCCATGTTATAAAATCACATGTGTGATTGCGTCCTGGATGGTATGAGCCTATTTCTACCCTCAATGAAATAATGAATTATGATAATGTTTCACAATTATATAAATGTTGCTAATGTAGCATCCTGATATTAAAGTAATTCACTATTACCATTTACTAAAAACTAGATAATCCATCTACATAACATACAACTTTAAAGTAATTCAGTATGACCATTTACTAAAAAATAGATAATCCATCTACATAACATATAACTTGAAACAAATTTTATATTACATCGATGCAAAACTATATATTCTTTGATGTCGTCACAATAAGAAGGTGCATCAGATTCCTCAACTGTGGATTTTTCTCCACTGCTATCTTCTGCAATGCTTTCAATTTTGAGTCTGTATCCACTAAATAATTATCGAGTTCTAAATTTTTCTCCTTAATTACTAGTAACTTTTCTTCATTTTCATGGATTGAGCCCACAAGTTTCGAAATTTGACATTGAACACAAGCACATTCTGGTTTAAGTGTTCATCCATAACGGCCTTGGCTAGTGCTGCATAAATAATATAAAATCATATGAAAAATAAAAATAAAAATAAAGTCTTGACAAAGGACCTAAAAACCCAGCATACATGACAAGAAATATAGAAGACCTTTATTTGACTAAAATGGAAACATATTATAGGCAATAAAACTTCAAGTCATGGAAGAATTTATATAAGGCTCTTTAACAAAACTTTACAAAACCTATACCCAAAAAATTGGACAAAGGGCACGGCTACACTTTTTTATATTGTGTAAGTATCATTCACTTTTCCATTACCATGATTGCCTACACTATATTCACTGATTTTATGTATGTAACCTTCACTACTTGGCGTGATGACACTAAGAAGACTCTAAAACTAAAAAATTCAATGCATAATAATCATCTCATAATTCTAATAGAGGGTTTCTAGAAAACTTCCAAAACTAAAATAACCAGCCTACAAAAATCATCTCACAATTCTAATATAGAATTTCTAGAAAATTTTGTATAGGCATCTTTACTAAAATTAAATGAAAACATTGTCATATCAAGATATCATATGAATTGGTTAAAATTCAAAATTACATTAGTGAATGATAAATTATAGTTCACCATTGTGCAACACATACTCATAAAATGTATTTATAAAAATCAATACACTGTAAATTCCATGAAAGTGTTAAATATATTATAACATTGATGTATGGTAAATTAATGCTTTTGTGTACCACATACCTGCGAAGTAATTGGTGCATTTTCTTCATTATTTAATCTGTTGAATAAGTAATATATCATAACTTAATTCAGTACATCATATAAAAAAATACTCTAATACTTAGATATATCATACACCAAGATAAGTAACTTTTCTTCTTCTTGATCTAGGTCTCAACAAATTATTTCTCTTCATCTTTCTCATCTAAGCTTCGGTTTAGGAGAAATGATTTGTACTCATATACTAGTATTATTGGTGGCTAGTATATATAACCATGACATGAGATTATATCTTGATAAGTTAAATTGGGGTTAAGGTGTATTCAATATGGATTAAGGATTTTTTTGAATTTTTTAAAATCTAAACTATTTAATTTGGATTCTAATTTTTTTAAAAAAATTTAATGTATTCAATAAGGATTGTAAAAAGGTTTTTAAAATAGGATGTATTTAATTTTGATTTGAAAATTTTTATTCAATTTGTTTTTTCAAGAATATATTAAAATTTGTTTGTTTTGTATTTTATTAAATTATAGATTTTGGTAGATTTTCTTTGTAATTTGTGTGTTTTGAAATCTTAAAAAAATACTATATATCAACAACTTTTCTACTAGGTATAAATCAACCAATTAAATCATATAAAATAATGGATCATTGTAAATCATACTAAGGGGTACCTTTTACTATGTAAAATAAATTAAATTTGGTTTACCACTACAATTTGACTTTATATTATTGTAATGTATAATATCTTTTAAAGTCACATTTCTTTGGTAACCTATAATGTCTTGCACAAATTTATATTTTCCTATAATCAAATAATCCAATCTCCCATCTAATTTACTTCTAATATTAAAGATAACTTCTATAAACTATTTTGTATGTAATAGGTAACATTTTTACAAATATAAAATCCAACATTATACTTAAAAATACAGTATAATAATTTTAAGACTAATAATAATATTAATAATATTAATAATAATTATAATAATAATAATAACAATAATAATAACAATAGTAATAATTTATTTTAATAAAATAATAAAGTTAACGGTAGAAATTCCAAAAATTATCTATCAACGTATACATAAGTATTATTCGACCAATAAAGATTAGATTAAACCGTTGTGATTGTTCAATGGATATTCAATACAATATATCATTATTCGTTGAAGGATAATGTGTCGAGAAATATTTTTGACTTTCAACCAATAATCCTTATTAGTTGAATTCCATCATTATTTACGTTAGCAAATCCTAATTTGTAAATTTAATAAATTCAAACTTATTTACAAATTGCAAAGACATCAACACTATTGAATGAAGAGTAATTAGGCATACCTAACTCAATTACCAACCTAGTAAAAGTTGATTCATCAAGTGGGCTTGGTAAAGATGTCTGCAAATTATTGTTCACTTGGAACAAGATACAGTTTCAAAGTACCATTCATAACATGCTCTTTTATGAAGTGGTATTTCATGTTAATGTGCTTTGTCCTTAATGTTGGACAATATTTTCAGTAATGACAATGGCATTTGTGTTGTCACATAAAATTTAAATCTTGTCCACATATAGACCATATTTCAATTTAAATATGTGCACAACAACTACTACCAGCAATATATTCAGCCTCAATTTTGGAAGTGGACACTAAATTTTGTTTCCTGTTAAACGAGGACACAAGCTTATTTTCAAGAAATTGACATGTGCTAGTTGTGCATTTTTGTGTCTATTTTGCACCCTATATAATCTTCATCTGAATAACCATTTAGATTATAGACGGAATCTCTACGGTACCAAATGCTAAGTTTTGATGTACTCTTGAGATATCTGAAAAAAATTTGATAGCTACTAAATGAGATTCTCTAGGATCAGTTTCAAATCTAGCACAAAAACAAGTAGCAAACATTATATCTAGCCTACAAGCTGTCAAAGATAAAAGTCAACCAACCATGCCTCTATAGTTTAAAATGTCCACAGACTTTACAGTAGTGTTCAATTCAAGTTTAGTGACAGTGACCATTAGAGTTTTTGCAGATGTGCAATTTATAAAGTGAACCTTCTTTAAAAGATCATGAATATATTTAGTTTGACTAATAAATATTCCATCACTAACTTGTTTGACTTGTAAACCAAGAAAGTAAGTTACTTCTCTCATCATGCTCATTACATATTTACTTTGCATCAATTTGGCAAACTTTTTACAAAGTTTCTCATCTATGGATCCAGATATAATATCATCTACATAAATCTGAACACGTATACTAGAGCCATTAAAATTTCTAAAGAAAAAATTTTTGTCAGCAAGATCTCTTGTGAAATAATTTTCTAAAAGCTTCAATCCATAAAGTGCTTTCAAGAGATAGTGAACATAATTTGGAAAGTCGGGGTCTTCAAAACATGGAGACTGACTTACATAAACTTCCTCCTCCAAATCCTTATTCAGAAAGGCACTTTTGATATCCATTTAATAGACTTTGAAATTGGCATGCGCTGCATAGGCTACAAAGATTTTCAACTGATGCTGAATTCTGCCTTTCAATGGATGATGCACTGTGCCTCTCAACGGATGTTGCACTTTGTCTTCCAATGGATGCAGTATCTTGTATTTCAACGGATGTTGTATTTTTTCTTTCAACGGATACAGCACTCTGTGCATCAACTATTGTTCCTTCATTTGAAGATAACTTTAAATATTCTTTTGTCATTATATCTAGATCACTTTTATCATCACTATCATCAAAATATATCTCAACATTATTAAATTTAAGACTTTCATGAAGACCTTCATCTATCAGTCCTTCAATCTTTTTATCATCAAATATAACATGTACATATTCAATTACAATATTGGTTCTCATATTGTAGACTCTATATGCTTTTCTAATAGCATATCCAACAAAGATACCTTCATCAGGTGTGACATCAAACTTTCCATGGTATCAGTTTAATCCCTTAAAATATAACACTTACATCTAAAGATATGAAGAAAGTTCATGTTGGCTTCCTATTCTTGAACAGTTGATAAGGAGTCATGCATTTGGCTTGATTAATCAAAGAAAGATTCTGAGTATAGCATGGAGTATTTACAGCCTCATCCTAAAAATAAGTTGGTAACTTTTATTCTTCTAGCCTTGTTCTAGTTGCTTCAATCAATAATCTATTCTTTCTCTCAACCAACCACTCCATTTTGTTGTGGTGTCCTTGCAGCTCAGAACTCATGCATGATTGCATTTTCTTCACAGAATAACCTAAGTTTGAATTTTTGAATTGAGGATCTTAAGAAAGTCTTAACTTTTGCAGTCATTCAGGTTCACCTACAACCTGCCCACTCTCGTTGACCAACATGAGATGAAGTTTTATGAAAAGTTTATTTTACTAAAATACAAATATATTAAGAAGAAAAAACTTCTCAAAAGTCAAGAAGAAATTATATTATACAAATGCTTACTAAATGCAAGAGGAAAACTGAAAAACCAGGTCAGTTTCACCCCTATCATATTGTATTTCATGGAAATCATCATTTAGTTTCCTGTTACCATGATTTCAGTGCACATTGTACCTTATACTATTATGAATGTCATATTCACTCATAGACTTTATGACATTTGTTGCATTATCTAAGTTTGTCACGAAGTTTTCTTCTCGATGACATATAAGGTGAGGTTAGCTGCAACACATCATAAACAATTCATCCTAGTCGGCTCAATTAGGTCTAGAAAATAAACTTTAAAACCCACACAAAAAATAAAACTATCTTGAACAAACATCATAATTTATAATAAAATACTCAATGATTATTTTCATGTATCTAAATAAAAATAAATTAAAACAAAGTGATTTCAAGATTTCTTATAATTTAGTTACTCTAAAGATCCTAAAATATTAGTTCAAGATAAAATATTTGATGTACTTTGTTAAAATTCAAAATTATATTAGTTCAAGATAAAATATTTTTTACTATTTTACAAGACATACTCATCAAATGTATTTTATAATTTATCAAAAGTTCAATCTACCTTTAAGTTACTTTGTGATAATATTATATAGTTTAACCATTTTTGCACCACACAACAAGTGTGCCAAAGTTTAGATATGGTATATATAAGATTTATAAATAAATTGGTTTCTAAACAAAAGCTAAAGTGAGAGAAATTAGAACACCACCTAATACCCTGAAAGTGTTAATCTGGGTAAAACTTATATTATTATTGTTTATATGGTAACTTAATATTATTTATAGCAGATAAATATTTTATATATAGTAATTATTATATGACAGTCAATTAATCGGAGGATTTTCTCCATTGTTTACCATTGTTTACCAAATTTGTAACAAATTTTATGGGTAAAAAAATCAACTAAGATAAAAAAATTATTACATCATATTAGATAGAAAAGAACATAAAAAATTCATACAGGTATCTGGTAGAAAATCACAAAGTAGTTTAAACATACACCAAGATGAGTACCTTTTTTTCTTCCTTCTTGTCTTGCTCATTAAACAAATTTATGTTCATGGTACTTATGAAAGTATAGTTTTGGGAGAAACTATTTAATAGTTTTTACTCCTATACTCATATTATTGGTGGCTAATATATATAATCTTGAAATGATGTTACATTTTGGTAACTTATATTTAAGATTACATTTTAGTATTGTAGGTGGCCTTACTTTTAATATAAAATTATATAAAAATTTGATTTATTACTTTAATTTGGCTCTATATTTTGGTAACATAAAATATCTTCTCCAAAATTTTATAATTAAAATTTGGAGTTATATTTTGGTAACTTACAATATCTTACATAATGATAATATATAATATAATAAATAATGATAACATATGTGATGATTACTTTTTATATAACATATAAAATTTACTAATGATCATGATATTATTTCCCATCTAACTTTACTTATCTTCGTAAATATAGCTTTGAGTATTTGAATAAGGTTTTAACAAATTTAACTAATGCAAAATTTGTGATTTAAGGTCAGAGTAATATGAATTCGGGCTCAAGTTATACTACATTTTTCACAAATGATAAAAATAATAGTAGTAATAATAAAAGAATGAAAAATAATAATATTCATAATATTATCTTTCAAACAAATTTTTTAGAGTTGTTAGATTAGTGAAAAACTTGAATTTTCTATTCAACTAATATAATATGAATACTATATCTCAAATTAGGTTCGAGTCTCCAATTTGAATTTGTAAATATTAGTATTTATGTTTTTATTCATAAATGTGTCTATTCAATATTTTGACACAAGAGAAAATACATAGAAACATTTTAAAAAATGAGTGGAATCAATCCACATCTTTGATACTCTAGTTTCCCATTTCAAATGGTCAAGAATAATCTGAAGACAATTTTAATTTTTTCAAGATATATGATATTTGTCTATTCTAATTTTAGAGTAGTGAAACTATTTGTATAACATGATGCATAACTTAAAATCTATCATTTAGATATATAAAAATATTTAACTATTCTTAAATTAGAATAGGTAAAGAATACTTGCACAATAATAAGGTTAATGATAATTTCATCCTTAACATTTATGCACACTCATGATAACATAATTATTCTATGTCTAATTTTATTTCACTAATCCTTTAATGGTTACTTGTGCTATTGCTACAAGGCTGATATTTTGTACCATTTCATTCCACTCTTTTTCCCGTTTAAAAGTCTATGTCTACCCATGAATATCCTACACACAAATGAGAAATTTAAATACAAGAATTTCAAATAGAACATAACTCACTTTGCACCTAAGCATAAACTTGGTTCTTCAAATGATGGTTCTGCTATGTGTGTTTAAATTTGAAAATTGTTTCAAAATAGGACTTTCATTGACTCATATATATTTGTAGAATAAACTATCTTTCAATATAAAAAATTTAGGTTTTGAAAGTATATTTAATGAAAGTGGAATAATTTTTCTAAGTCTAGACAAGTTCATGTCCTATAACGAGAACAAACCATGGACTTATTGTTAATAAAATATGAATATTTCAATTAATAACAATATTAAATAATTATTCCATATAACGATAAACTTTTAAAATCTAATTTTTTAGTACTTTAGTTGACTTCATTGTAAATAATCACATTTTGTTTAAGTAGTTCGAAATAAAATTAAATGATTAATTGAATGCACTAACTAATTAATCAATTAATTAATTAACTAAAATAATTATAAATAATTAAATCAAAATTGGATTGACGAAAATCATTTTTTGGAATTAAATTATTTACGTTAATTATTTAAAATAATTAATTGAATAAATTTTTAATTAAAACATATTTTTGGAATAAAATAATATAACTATGATTTATTGTAAAATTAAATCATAGAAACAGTTTTTGGATTTAGTGTTGTCTTCAACCTTGGATCAAAAGCAAGGATTTCCAGATGAACTTGACCTAGCTACCAAGAATATTGCCCTAAATCTCCCCAATCCAAACAAATATTATAGAATGCGATCTATTTTAAATGCCTGGTTGGCTCAAAATAGACCTAGAATCTACTCTTTATATGGAGCCTAAAAATGATTTTCTGACCAAAATATGAATCCACAGTATTTTAAACAAAAAATGATGATATACATATCAAATATAAGCTGAGCATGCACACAATCTATTACTATAATCAAAACAAACAACTAATACATTGATAATCCAAAAGAAATAAAAATCAAAATCAAAAACTTTATTATACCAATTTTGGAATTGAAACAATTACAAAATATATATGAATAGCCTTTAATCAAATGGTGTATCATTTTAAAAAAAACAAGGTGAATCTATTAATAACATAAAAAAACGTCAACAAACAATCATGAAAGATTAACCCAAGTTGACCCAAAATAAAAATCATCAATTTTGAGAATTACTCGACCCTATGCAATAATTCTCCAGGCCACTCCAATACTAAGGGTGAACACGATGGACGTGGATAAAGCTTTCATTTATGGTGATGGTTGAGCTAAAACTTCTCAACTTTCATAGTAGTGAAGGGGAAGATGAGGGGTGTGGTTATAGCCATTTGAACCATTGTTAAATTTATCAAAACTTTGATTTTAATTCCAATTCTATACCCTTTCCATATACATAGCGAGATGCTAAATCTAATTTCTGTTAGCATTTGACGATCAAAATGAAAATTTTAGATCTGGTTAATCATATTGATCTCTAATTTATGGCTGATGACTTTATATGTAACTAGGGTTGAGTTTGGGAGATTTTGTTGAGTATTAAAATCTCCAATCTTCCTCAAAATGCCTACATACCTATATATAAAACCTCAATCCCACATAATTATATTTTACCATTTCCATGGCCTCGTCCAATACTTAAGGGCAATGCACATTTTTTAGATAATAACTCTTGATGTCATAATATACTAATTCGATTATGACATATGGTTGTGGTGGTAGAATAAGCATGAATTCATTGGATATTGGTTTGAGATCCCGTGAGTCAAGTCTCTTAAACTAATACTCATTGGGATGATGGTTCTAGGTCTGAGCTTTCATAGTTAAGGCTCATTGAGCCAAACTTTATATATTGAAACTTATTGGGTTGAGACTGCATGCTCAACATCTAAACAAGCTATGAATATGTGTCCATATCTTCATTGCACCCATGTTCATTTCATTGATAATATCCGACCATGGACTTTCTAGAAGTACACGAGCCTCTACCCGCAACAAAAACTAAATGTGACCAGGATTCTTTAAGCCTAAAGAGTATGGGCAGTTACTTGGACGCACACATTGCATCTACAACAGTGTGGCAACTAACCAAATGGTACTACTACATCCTTCTCATACCAGAGTTCAATTAAGGTACCTAGAGAATATATGTATATACAAAAAAATATAAAACACATGGATTTATTAAACATTCATGAAAAACCCACCAAATGCAACACAACTAATATTGTAGAAAGCTTGTAAAAAATATTAGTCTCTATAACAATGTTTAAATTTGCCATAATAAAATTAGTGGATAAGCTTTTAAACTAAAAATAAGAGAAATATTTATGGGGTCGTAATTCAATAAAAGATAAACGTCCAATGCATGTGAAAGTTGATTACACATACATCCAAAATCTATGAAGAAAGTAAACTAAATTCAAAACTAGAGCTATGTTTCATTAAATATTTTATTCAGTATTAATTAATAACTAATACTCTCCATTGAGTGCAATGAGACAACTCAATTCGTAATAGTTTATCATTTTTCATTCTCTTTGAATCTTACTCATCCCCAGATTTGTCATAACATATACCGACTTGTAACACACGGAACCTAATTATTAGCAAAAAAGATAAAACTCTCTTGGTTCCCAAAAGATTATCATATTTCCCATTTTTGAATATTTCAAAAAAAAACACATTGATCGTCTATTTTTAAAAAGTAATAATTTTTAATATTATAAAAGGCACATTCACCAAATACTTACGATGTCATATATTAGTGGCACATGTCAAGCTAATTAAACTAAATTGAAGTATAAAAATGAATAAATGGACATCGTTGCATCTTAAATAAAAAAATAGCGATCATGCAAATTTGTACTTAATATGAAAATATGGCACATTTCCCTCACATGCATAATATTTCTATAATTTCTAGATTACAAAATTGATATGGCGATTGAAAAACTAATATAAAATTATTAGATTATAAATTCCCCATCATCTAACTTTTATTTATAACCCAACATTGTTTACATTTGCAAAATTATTTTATAATATCCCTAATTTACGTAAAATAAATATACATCCCTTTCAACATATGTACATACTTTATACGAGGAACTTTTTAGTCAGTATATAAACTCATTGTCATGTAACCTACAAAACCTCAAATTTAGATATTTATTTACCGGACATGGGTGCTCCGCCATTAGCACCAATCTTTTTCCTTGTGTTTATCTACAGGAACAAGCATTTACTAGATTTATGCATTAAATTCTTTAGGTAGATTTTTATTGGTATCAGTATTTATTGTTTCTTGTTTCAAATGCCTTATGATGATAAAATGTTTGCTTTTGATATTTATCGTGTTCATCTTATCACATTTAACACTTCCAAGAACATTTTCTATATCGTATTGGTAAAACTTGTTATATTCATGTAAATTTTCTACCAGGCTTCAAGGAAAAAGAATTCCAGCAGATCTAAATTCATCACAATATTATTCTGGATATGTCATACTTGCTGGTGATGGTAATACTAATCACTAATCTATAAAAGTAACGGTTAGCTACTAATGATAAGATAAAGAAGATATAAATTTAAAATGCAAACCATGATTGTACGAATTTCAGTATAAAATACAACTCAAAAAATTCTTTTGGAATCTAGATGAATTCCCCCACTCCTTGTTGCAATCTCCCTCTCAAGTTGCTTGTATCCGTTCTCTGAAGAATACAGCTAACTTTTTTCCATACAATATTATGTTCTAATATTCTATATATAATATGTAAAATATATTATACATGAGTGAAATAATCCAAGAATGAGGGTTCCTCGATGGTTATCCTCAATGTATAATTTGTGTCTCTTATTTTATTAAAACAATCCTTTTAATGTTTATAAAATCATTTCCTAAGGTAGATTATAGTGCATGCAATTATCCTTTTAATGTTTATAAAATCCTTTCCTGAGGTAGATAATAGTGCATGCAATTTAAGTTTTCACCGATAATTACGACAATTTTATGGATTATTTTAAAAAAATAAAAATACTTTTAAAAGAAAATTATATATTTTTTTCTAATGATACTAGTTTTATAATTTATTTAGTTATATAATATTCGTAATTTGCAGTCAAAGATTAAATAATTTGACGGTAGACAAGTCAAAATATGACACATAATATGAGTTGGAGGGACTATGCAACACGTAAATTCAAGATATTTGAACCCAATCAACATTCAAAATCTAATGGTTCTTCCTAGATGTGCATGAAAGATTTCTAGAGTCTAGGAAGCTAGATTCAATTTCTAGGACTCTAGAAACAGTCTCAAGGAGTTGAAGGTAGTGTATTGATCCTAGAAAGAGTTTATTGGCGCTAAGATGTGTTTATGCATTAAAGTTTTTACCATTTAATTTTGCTATAACTTCTAAAAGTTGTTCATCATACCTTGTTTTGGTGTTAGTATATAAGCGACTTCATTAATATGGAATTTTCATATTATATTATACTATCAAAAGAACTTAGTTTCGAGCAAACATTAAGTATTACCTAATTCACGGAAATTGGAGATCGAAGAGTAGAGTTGATAGAAAAAAGAATAAATGTTGATAATAGAGAAGTGTTAATCCCAAACAATCTAAGAGTTGAATTACAGAAGGGGGGTTGAATATAATTCTTGGTTTCTTCTCGATTTTAAGAACTTCTCACAAATATAAATATATCTGTGTTATATATGCAAAAGTGCGGAATGAAAAATAACAAACTATTCAAACACAAAATCCACCAGAGATATATATATATTTCGATAACTCTGTGATACAAAGATTGTACACAGCTGCTTACAAGTAGAATCACAAGGAACAGAGAAATTCTTCATAGATACAGTCTTTTCTATTTTTCTAGTTTATTGCTGAATTTACTACTAGCTACTCTTGGTTTATATATTACCAAGTTACAAGTGAATAAGACAAACTAATTTAATAAAATTTGTCTTTGTCTAATCACATGCTTCTTCATTTCTCCATCTAGTATCTTTGATTTTCTTCAAGTAAGCATGGAAATGGAAATACTTCTTTGTTCCCTAAAACCAACCCATATGACTATCAAGTCACTATCAACTGCTTTTTGAATTTGATCATCCGTTGAAACTCTGTTAGATCATCCGTTGAGACTTTGTTGAATCATCCGTTGAGAGTCTGGTTGATCATCCGTTGAAAATCTATTTGATCATCGGGTGAAACCTTGTGGAACATCATTTGAGAGTATCTTCATGGCAGTTAACTCTATTTCACTTATACAATATTACAAGGCATCTAATATTTGCAATTAGCCAACTTATCTTGCATATAAATCTAGTAGTCAACATAAGTTACTCTCTCAACGGATGACATAGTAGATTATCCGTTGAGATCTACAAAATACACTTAATAAAATCTACTAAGGTGTTTTGATTAGCTTATCATCAAGCCTACAACATATTCCTAAAAATGTCCCCTAATTTATGTCTACTGGGATTGTAGGCATAAATTTAGAGGGACTTGATGATAACAAAACACATCTTTAAATAGAGATTATTTAATAGTAGATAAAACTTACAAGTGCTGCAAATTTATTAAAAATTGTACAAAAGAAGGTTCATAGAAAATCTCATAAGATATTTTCAAGGTGCTCCTCTAAACTGAGCAACTCAATATTTTCTTCTTGAATGTATAGTCCTCTTTCCCAGTTCTTTATTATTCTCTTCAATCTAGTGTTGAAGTTGTCTATGGAACTCGGATTCATCTTCATTTGATTGATCCAGCATCTCCTGCATTTCCTTGAGAGTTTCATTGCTTGATATCTTTAGCTGATCATCTAATCTGGAGAATCTTCTTATGTTCTTTTCATCCTTGAACTCCATTAACCAGTATGGCTTCAAATGCACTCTATTCCCATTGTAAGGAATGGTCAAGACTATTGGCAGTGCATTTGGCTCGCTCCAGCTTTATCTTATTCTTTCAATCTGATTGAGTATCTCCTTCTTGGAAACAATGTTAAAGCCAAGATTTTCTTGATTGAGGAGAATATCTTCACTAAGATAGAGTAGCCTTCATTGAGAATCCTGTGAAGAGACAATGTAAACTCTTTTCCACCCTTGTATCTGAACACACATCTTTTTGGGAACCTATTATGGGCATTAATTGCTCTCACTTTATCTAGCTCATCCAGATAGAGATTGATGTCTGAAAACTCTTTTATATCACAGAAAAATAGCTGATCTCCTTTGTTGACAGTAGGTTTGGGTTTGGATAGATTTTTGGATTTGAATGGAACTGGGTTGACTGGCTTTCTTGGTTTAGACTTTCTTCTTTTGGCTGAGGTATATGGAATTGGGAGGTTAAGATCAGTAATTGGTAGGCTTTCCCAGTCTATTGGTTTATCCTTAGGAATTTTTGGTTCACCATGGAAATTCACATCAGAATAAACCTTAAATTCAGGTTGCTCCATTGTGGGCAAGGTTGGTTGATTTGAAGTAGTAGACTGGGTAGGCTCAGGTTCATTTTCTTTCTCTTATTCTTCTCAAAAATCCGGCTTCCTTTTGGTTGTTTCCTTTCTCATCCTTTTTCCAATTTTCTGCTTTGGTTCCTCCAGATTCTCAGTTTTAGTGATAGTGGCAGGTTTCTCAGTTTCCGATTTGGTAGCAACCTTTTCAGCCTTTTTCTTAGCTTCTAAGGTAGCGTGCTTTTTCTGATTCTTAAATCTCAGCTTTTTTTTTGCTTCTGCAAATTGTGGATGTCTAACCATCACACAAATTTCTTTTCCATGTCTGTAGACTTTCGCTATCCTTTTCTTTAAACTGAATCTCTTGGATCTTTGATGTGAGCTATAGAATGACCAAGCAATTTCTTTTCATCTAGTTGAGGAGTTGCATAGACTAGATCCAAAGGATTCTTGGTAGAATGTTTTGATGAATGCTTCTTGGGCTTCAAAATCACATTGGCCTCTAACTGTCTTCTAGCAGAGGTTTGACCTCTCTCCATTTTCCTCAAACTCATTTCACTAATAGGAATTTATCTCAGTTGAGTGAAGTGTTTCACAGATTTTTCTTGCTTTGCAACTGGACCAAAAAACTTTTCAATCTTCTCATCCATTTTCTTCATTTATTCATTCAGCCTGAGCTCAGCTACGGAAATATTGATCAAATCAATGCCATTTAGAACTGGTGGCTTTAAGAAAGTAATGGCTGGAACAATTACTTTGTTGACTTGAATTTGCACATCCTTCTCCCCCTCACTAACTTGAGTAATTGCATTTTTCTCCCCCTTTTTGTTATCATCAAGTTGTGCAGGGTTGGAAGTCTGAACAACCACCAATTTTTGTAGTAATTGAGTTTGAGTTTATTGGTTGTAAAGGATTTGAGCAACTGAGTATTCGACTTTAGACAGCCTTGAACCCAGATTCTCAACCTTTTTATTCAAGTCGTACTTTTTCCTGAGATTTTGATTGAAACTGGTCATTGTTGAATTGGAAATTTAGCATCCAGTTTCTTATAGAGATCCTCCTTGACTTGAGCTGAATCGTGTTTCAGTACATCTAGAGTTTGATGATCTTGAAGAGCTTGAATTTTATATAACTCTAGAGACTCCAGATGGGTTTGTAGAAGTTTCTTGGTGATGGTATTATTGGTGTCTTGAATAGCATCTTGAGGTTCATGAACTAGTTTGAACAAGATTGACTTAAAATGATGAAGATTGCAATCTTTTGAGAACAACCAATCTGGAGTTTCAGTCTCTCCCCATATGTTCATGCTTATTTCTTCATCATCCTCTTTAAGAAAGTAACCAAAAAAGAGTCACCAGAGGCTGCAGAATTATAATCAAAATCCTCACCAGTTGTGGAAGGAAGTGAGTTGATTGCATCTTTGGCCCTTAGCATGAAAGCTATTGTATGCACCAAGTTTAATGCACTCTCAGCAGCCTCATTGCCCTGTTCAGCTAAAATTTGATAAGCTGGAACAGGATGAGTAAATGCCTCAGCTTTAAAACAAACAGAGTCTAAAATAGCTTGATATTCATGCTGAAATAGCTGCTTCTTTTCAGCCTCATTGGCATCCCTTAACTCACTAACAATGGGCTCTTCCCATTCTTCATTTGTACCTGCTTTTCTCTCATGATCTCTCTTTTCTTGCATCAAGGGCTCCCTTTGGCTTCCCACCCTCACACCCTCACCTTCACCATCTAAGGAAGGACTCATCTCACTCACTCTTGTTATACTGGAAGAAATAGCATGCACTTTTCCACTCGTTCTCTCCTTTTGCCTGAGAGCAACTCAGCCTCTCAATCAGTTCACTCCCTTCCCTCAATCCTAGTAGTGATTGAACTACTAATAAGTCATCTGCACTTGTAACCTTCGTGGAAATTTCAAGTAGTGCAGAGACTTTCAACGGATGAGTGACATCCGTCGAAATAGTAGTTGAGAAATTCAACGGATAATTGTTGTTAAGCACATCCGGCGAGAGAAAATCACTAGTCGACGGATGAAACATATCCGTCGAGTGAGTAGAAATGATAGAGTTTGGAGTAGAAACTACTGTAGAATATGTGGTGATTGATTCGAGATTATCCACAGATTTCTCAGTTTTTTCAGAAAGAAATGGCAAGTGAGCCAACAAATCATTTAAAAGATGATGCTCACTTGCTTGAGATTTTGGCTTCCCCATGAGAGTTAAAGATGGAGAATCAGCAATTGATGTGTTTATCATGTCCACATCCAGTGAGTTTGTGGGATAATTTTGTAATAACCCAAAAAAAAAATTTGGACTTTTTTAACCCTTATGAATAGTGATTTTGCTGATTATGCTAATTAAGAAAACTTTTCATGCCACACTATGTAGGAGTTCTTTTATATATATTCTGAGATCTTATTAGTACTCTATATGGTATATAAGTGTATGTAAAGATCGTCAGAATCCAAATTCGAATACTTTGATTTTTCCCAAAAATCCACAAGGTACCGAAAGAATTGAGTATAAGGTAACATGATTAAAAGGATTTAAATTCAAGGATTATAATAGAGGATCACAAAAGGAATATAAAATATGGGGAAATGTTTAGGGAACCCGAGTAATAAGATCCCAGATATGATCACTCAAATGATAAACGAGTCATAAAACAATTAAACGACAAGTAATGCAAGAGAGATTAGTGCAAGGATTAAGGATAATGATCAAGCAATTAAGAAAGGATTAGCATAAAAGATGCTTCCACCACCAAGTAATGAAAAGTGGCTAATGATGAAGTCACCAAGGTGATGTCATGCTTAATCACACTCCACTCACTTTAATCATCCAATTAACCACCCAAATATCTCATTCAACTTCCAGTTTCCACCACAAACACAATCAACAAAGAAAAACACCCTCCCAAGAACATTGCTCTCGGCTTTCTTCATTCCAAGGAAGAAAAACTTCAAGAATTCAAGCTTCACTTAATAAACAAATCCAAGGTAAATTCCTTAGCTTCTTGATGATTAGATAAGCATATCCAAGGAGTTTAAGCTTCCAATTCTTCATGAATCTCTTCCAATAAATCAAGGAAGAAGATGGTGAATAGTAACTTTCAAGAAATAACTTTAGTTTTCTTGATTTTTTATGAAAGTTTAAGGTTATACAAGCAAGGATCAAGGTTCTTTTATGCATTCAAAGCTCTTGAGTTGTGTGAGTAAGCTTCAAGAAGGTATAAAACTTCAAACCCTAACTTTACTTTGAGTATTAGGAATGGTTTTGATTGTTATAGTAAATGAGAAGCATGATGCTTGTCTGTTTAAAGTTTGGATTAGATTTGTAGTGATTTGGATGATGGAATCTTGTTTATAGTTAATGAAACTTAAGTATAGTTAGTAGTTCATGTTTGTGGTTGAATGAATTGGAAAATCATGATGTATGGGACTGATGTAGTAAGGTTTGGATGAGGGTTGGTTGTATTGTTGGTTGTGAGATGAATTGTGGTTGTTAGGAGTGGTTTAAAACTTGGTATAGTATATGTATATATATATATAAATAGTTTTCAAAACTATTAATCGAATAAGGTTTATTCGATAACTTTATATTATAAATGAATATTATTTTGAATATTCATTTGAGGACTTATGACTCCGCTTATTTTATTTAATGAATATTATTTTGAATATTCATTCGAGGACTTATGACTCCGCTTATTTTATTTAATAAATATTATTTTGAATATTCATTCGAGGACTTATGACTCCGCTTATTTTATTTAATGAATATTATTTTGAATATTCATTCGAGGACTTATGACTCTGCTTATTTTATTAAATAATATTCTTTATTTTATTAAAGAATAATGTTTCGATATTTTCCAAGTATTCGGAAATAATTGATACTATCAAATCATTTTTACTTTAAATATTTCGAGATATTATTTTTAAACTTTATCAAAACTAATTTGGAAGGTTAGAGCGGATCTCAAAACTCAGTTTCAAATTTAAGATCTTCCTTTCGAAGGGAATTTAAATACTCGCTCAAAAATCTGAGGGATCCGGCTCCGTGTTGTATTTTTTTTATATACTCGCAACAAGGTTGCTGTTTTGATAAAAGAGTTTTTAATTACTTACCCAACGCTCGGGTAAGGGGGATCCGGCTCCGTGATGTAAAATTCTTGGAATAAGTTAATCCATTAACAGGCATCGCCTGGGAAATATCTGTGAGTTTTCCTTTCCAACTAGATACGACTTCTTGGTGCAGCCGTATCAACAAGTTTCTACTTCGGGAAAGGGGGGACGAGCTTTACGTTTCAGAGTCATGGATTTCATCTGAACAAGGAGTGGCGTAAGTGGTCGAATACAAATAAGTAGTTGGGCGTTATATTTGTGAACCCTAGGGCCCTTTTGATTTTTGATCTGGATCCGACGGTTCGTTTTTTTTTTCTACAAATACCACGGCTCCTTCATGATGTTGGTGAGCACAACTCTTGCTCGTTTATGATTCGGAAAATATGCTGAATTTGATAATAAAATAATTCGGTTCGAAAATTCTTAAAAAAATTCAAAAATTGGACTCGAGAACAAATTCGTTAAATGTAATTTGTTAACAAGTTTGAGCATATTTCATTGGTCCCTATTTATAAGTCATGTTTGATTTTTTATGATCAAATTGACTCAATTTTGTCCGTATAATTAAGATTAATATTTTATTATTTTAAAAAACTTAAAAATGCTTATTAAATTAAATTACATATACTTTATAATGATATAATTTTTTATAACTTTTTTCGATTATATAAGATATGAAATTTTCGGTCAAAATTGAGTCAATTTGACCATAAAAAATCAAAAAAGGTAGATAAATTGAGACGAAAAGAGTATTACAATAGATTCGTGAATTAATATTAGCTAGCAAATAATTATGTATTTACTTTTTATAAAATATTTGATATTATATCAGTCTGAGTTCAAGTTTGACAACAAATAATACATTATTGTTGGTGAGACTGTGTAGCTGTATGAACAGTATACGTGATAACTCAACACTAGATCAACACTAGAACATGAAAGGTAAATAATACTATCTCTATACAAGAAATCAGAAGAAATGAAGATATGGCAAATACAAAGAATAAAAATATTAGAAGAATATTTGAAGTCTGTTTGCATGTGCAAAATCCGTAAATTTTATTTTTAATTTATTTATTACATATTAGATATTAATTCGTTTAGATAAATATTTTAAATTAGAATATTACGGAAATCTTTTTGCAAGTTATTTAATTTGAGAAATGATTTGTTATTTGTGGTAAGAAGTGTGAAATAAATTAGAAAATCGATCATTTTTATTTAGGTAATTATGTGTCAAATATTATTTTTTGGAAATTACTTAGGGAGTTTGTAAAAACTTTAGGACCAAGTATTATAATTACATCATTAAATTTAGGGTTTCGTGTGCCTATATAAGAAGCCGATTAGAATACAAATAAAGTCGTACTGGTTTGTTACATCGCATAAAGGTACGTATTTTCCCGACCTCTGATTTGTGATTACATATGTTTGTGGTTACATATATTTATGCGTATGCGCATGCATGCATGCAAGTTTAGATTATTAATTTTGTTCCTGGTCCGGTTATTTTCTATAATTATATTGTGTTAGTAAAATACAGTAAGCATGTTGTAAAGTATAGTTATGATCGTCTGTTTCCATAGATCCGGATTGATTAGGTAATTGCAAAGTAAGAAGAACTCAATCGGTCAGCAAGCATATTGTAGGGAAGCTGGTATCCAAACCAAATGACAATTTTTTAATTGGTACAAGGATAACCAGAAGTCAAAACTGGATAACAATGGAATTGCTATAAGGGACAAGGCCAGACTGGATGCTAGGTTATTATCTGGAAGCAGTATCTGACAGAAAGCACCAGTGATGAGACTTAATGATATTATGACATATCATGCACCTGATGCACATTTAAACTTGGAATTGGACTCTAATAGATGTGTATAAGTGCACTTCTGGTTGGTGAGTCAAAAGAAGAAGTCAATGCATAACAATCCATGGACTTCGCAGTTGCAGATCTATTGGACAATGTATATCTCTTCTTCACAAGCTCACTTCATGTTTGTGTGAACTAGTATACTAATCAAAAAATCATCAAGGACAAAGTATGACACTCTAACTGAAGTTAGAGTTAAATAGGAACTAGAAGATCCGTCATATTAATAACTCTTTTTATCACTAGACACAAAACATAATGTTATATATGTGTAGTGATATCATGATAATATTATATGTTGGTCGACTAACGAAAATTTGTGCAAGTTATTTGATAAGTAATTACAGAGTAGGTCGGGAGGAGCGTGTTGGAAAGGTTACTATTCTATTTGGAATTACTGCAAGCAAGCCAAACGAATATTTATTTTAGAGGTTCAAGTAAACCAAAAGAATGATGGCAATACAAGTAAGTCAAGGATCTTTTGAAGATGTAAAATTTGGAAGATTCTGAACATGCCAAGACAACTTACCAACATAAACCACTAAAGTTTGATCAGTGCAACTCATGTATAATGACAAGCTATAGAGGTATGATAAGCTCACTCTTTAACTCAAATACTAATAGACAACATGTAATGTTCTCAAGATGCCAATGAGCAAGGTTCCAAGTAGATCCTAGAGAATCCAATCATATAGCTATTAACAAGATTTTTAGATTTCTTACCGGACTACGAACTCTTGGAGTATAGTACCCTAAAGATATTTTGATTAACATGTTTATCTATATATATATATATATATATTACGCAGGTTGTAAGAAAGACAAGAGAAGCATCTCTGGAAGCTGTCAACTTAAGTGACAGGAGAAGAATCTCAGGAAGCTGTCAATTTCATGGAAGAAGATTAATTTCTTGGTATGATGAGAAATAACCTCAAATCCAACAACTCTGTGGAACACTCTATAACAAGGCACCTTGACACCAGGTACCATTTCTTCGAGAGCATGTCTTTTTAGTCAAAGAGTCACTTGGAGAAATATTTATTAAATCGCTTTTAAAGTTAATCTTTCAAGACTAATTTGTAAATGTAGGATACGATTCATTGCATATTAGCTGGAAATCCCATTTGTAAGAAATTCTTAATATAAGTTCATAAATATTAAATTTTCAATATTTAAAGGACTTGTAAATTTATTAGTAATCGAGTACCTAGTGCTTAGTGCTACTATCTTGATTATCATAATCACAATGTCATGTACACTTGTGGTAATTAAATATTATAGCATTAAGTTTGATTATTACTTTGATTGATTTGAATTATGATTGTAGACAATTTCATGTCATATCAGTCTTATAATTTAAATTATATTAAAATAATATGCAGTATAGTTATTTGTATCTTGTACAAATAATTGTGATATTTTTAGTATTAGTGATATTATTTAGAATTTTTGTTCTAAGTAATCAATGGTTATTTCAAAAATCACTAATATTGAAAGTTGAGGTAATTTTTAAGTCATGTGTATAAAACTCTCAGTATTTTATATACTTAGAAAGTATTTCTAAAATTACTAATTATCTAGAGAGTGATTGCCATGAATATAAGTCTTATATCCTATTGGTAATTATTCAATGATAATTATAAATATTTAAGTGCTAGTATCTAACTCATAGATATTTAGTATTTATTTATTTAATATTTATTTTGGGTAGTTTGGATTATGGAAATTGAAGCAATTCAATAATGTTATTTGCTCCATAATTCAAACTAACTTAAAATAAATAAGCAGTAAGATTGATTATAACTAAATCTGTCAACAATTGATATCTAGTATATTGATTGTAACTTATGTGTTATAAGTTAATTATGAGATTTTGGTTTTAGTGAATTTAGCAATGTTTACATCTTAAGAATTCAATAAAATCAGAATCATGATTGTAGCATTATTAGTCGTGTGCTAATTTTTGACCTATATTAGTTAATGATATTTAGTTAAGAGTTTAACTATGAACTTATTGTGAAGTATTTGTATTTGTAGAATTACTTAGAACTCCTCTAAGTAATCAATGGTTATCCTCAGTCACTTATACTAATATAGAAGGTGTGAAATCTTTCTTTAAGTACAACTATGGTCAATATGGATAATACTTTATTTAAAGTAATCCTATGTTGTACAATTAAAATGATTTTTATACTTACTTGCAAATTACTAAATATATTGATATAGATGCAATACTCAATGAATCAAAGTATATGAAACTTAGAATGATTTTCTAAGATTGCAAACAAGACAATGTTGGTTAGTGTTGCTTTATTTATCGACCCAATATTGCTTGAAATATTACAGTTGTTAGGAGTTAAAAATTGTATGATATTTGAAATTGAATGCTAATGTCTATTTGATAGATAATTTGTAGCTAATTCATTTATATCTTATTTTAATATTTAAAATAGGATGCAACATAATTATTGGTATCTAAAGTACTTGAAAAGTATGAGTCAATGATATATTGTTAATATTTTGTTGCAGATAATTGTGAGATTTTAAGCTCTAGTAAATTTATATGAGTTGCTATATCTGACAGATTCACTACAATTTGAAATCAGTAGCATAATCAGTCTTATTAAGGTTATTTATCAATAAACAAATTTGTTGATTATAATCTTATAAAGATATATTATGTAGCTTTTGACATGAATGAAAATTTCTTAGACTTTACCCTAAGTGATCAATGCTTTTACAAAAACTAATTCATATTAAAAGACAAATTTTTTCTTTCTCTTCTTAATACTTCTAGGTCATTAGTCTGTGTCCTTTTCATATTAAAAGACATGATTATCTATCCATTTATGCATAAAAACAGACTTGTGCACTTGAACAGTTTTAAGAGAATAATCAAACTTCTTTCTACAGTGGTGATTACTTATTTCATGAAAATCTTTATGAAATCACTATTGTACATCATTTTCTCAAAATATTAAATGCATGATTTTCATTCATTATAGATTCATGTGCATTCTATCTACTGTGCAATATGTTTGATAAGCAGCTTCAACCTCAATGGCCTTCTTTTATTTGATAGTCATGAGGTTGAAAACCCACAACTTCCATTATAGACTGTAAAGACAAACACATAAACAAAACCAACCAACACTCTCATACCATTAAAATGAAGTATGAATGAGCGTGAGGAAGAAAGTGTCTTAGTGTGCCACATGAGGAAGGTTCTGAAGTCAACCCAGCAGCTCTGTCTCCTACAAAGTTGAGATATATTAAAACTGAGGCAACTGCTAGCCCCCATACATCTTCTTAAAAAGATGTAATAGCTGAAAAGGCACAAAAACAGTTACTAGATTCATCCTCTCAACAGGGTGCGTCTATTGAAATTCATATGTCGGTCAGGGTATCTGATGTAGTGTCACCACCTCAAACATAAACAATTCTTGATGCATACAGATAGATCACACACACAAAGGAAGAGTTGATGAAAATTAGAGTTTTGACCATTTTACAGTCAGATTCGATTGTTCAAGGTTCTTTAATGGACCAATTGCCTTTACAAGTGTTAGGAGAGGATACTAATCCAATAACCATATGTCAGTGGTCAGTGTCTACCTTCCCAGGATTAAATTCCCTTGATGCATCGGCGGATAGTGGATCTGACATAGGTGTAGATCGGCAACTTGTTGATAATGATTCAGATTTACCTGATTTGTCATAAAGAAATGTCTTCACATAGATTAGAAGGGAACTTTGATCTTTATGCTAAATTCTTTGAATTATTGTTTACCTTCACAAAGTTCAAATATGGAACCCTCAACGAGAAACTAGCAACTTGTAGGTTAGGACACAGATTCATCTGACGGGTCTAAAAAGGATGGGGATTTACGAACTCCCATTGCACCACTTGTGACCTCCTTAAGGATGGCTAAGGTGATTTTCCTTTCAGGTACATCTGGATTTTGGAGCTATGAGATGAGCGATACACTTTTGAGAATGAGTGTAAAAATGAGTGGAGAGAAGAGTGAAATACTTGTGAGGTACACGAAATAGAATCACTCACTCACAGTGAGGAAGAAATAGAAATACCATATCCCATTCCCTATCTCTAAACAATGGTTCTTGATATGTCTGGCCTCAAATCTATTTATGATTGGAACCTAACTATTAGGGACATAACAATTACAGATTGGAATCGAATAGTTGGGGCCTAATAATTGTGATCTTACAGTTGAGAGGTATAAGGATGTTGGGAAGGTTGGTGAACAGAATGATCAACTGTGAAGTCATTCTTATAGCATTTAAAGGGACATGTTTGATCAGACTCTGACTTGTTATTTTTTTCCAACTAAGTATAATATGAGAACTCCTTCAGACAACAACATACATTCCTTTTGTAAGATGGAGATAAAAGCTTAAATAATAGTTTGGAGGATTCCTCAACTAATGGGAGAGATAGCAGGCAGGAGGAAAAAGGTAAACCACATATACACTACATCACACCATTATTGTTTGTAACTACGGATCCTATTGTACGGGAGAGGTGGTAAACACAAAGGTGATTTCCTAGTTATCAGGAGAATTGTTTGGTTAATCACTGTTCTTCATAAGGGGATTTCCTAGTTATTAGAAGAATTGTTTGGTTCATCACTGTTCTTCATAAGGGAAGAAGTTGTTTTCAAAAAGGGTAGTACCAATGGTTTTTATGTGCGGATCCTACTGTATGGGAGAGGTGGTAAACGAAGGTGATCTTCTTTAATCATTTTGATTCTCATGAGGGAGAAGCAAGAGAAATATGTACTTCTCAATAGGAAATATGGTTGTACAAAAGAAGCTGCTGATGATTACTTCAAGACTGAGAAGTGTTATCTGAAAGATATTTGAAGAACCAGTGAAATGAAGATGATATTACTTGAAGATAAGTTTAGTACTAGAGGAACAAGCATCTTATATTTTAGTTACACAAGAAATTTAGAAATGCAGAATTTGAACCAGAAAACCAGTAGCAGTATTTGCAAGTCCTGGTACTTTACTTTTTCTAGTTGTTAGTTGAGTTATCCTATCTATTTAATTTGTTTGTTAGGTTTAACAATCAAATAGAGGGAGATTATTGGTAAGACTGCGTAGCTATATGAACAGTATACGTGATAACTCAACACTAGATCAATACTAGAACGGGACAGGTAAATAATACTATGTCTATACAAAAAATCAGAAGAAATGAAGACAAGGCAAACACAAAGAATCAAAAGATTAGAAGAATACTTGAAATCTTTTTACAGGTCACTGAAAGAAGTTCCTTAATATGTTCATGCCTCAGTAAAGAAAAAATGTTAAATTTTTTCAGGGTTTCTGAAATGATGAAGATTCAGTGTATAGGTGCTACCAGAAGATTTCAGTGTATTAGCATTGATTGAAGATAGACAGTGTTCGAAGCATATAAATCTAAAGAATTGAAGACATGGTATAGACAGAGGTTAAAGAAGACAGTTGCAGTCTTGAAGTTATACTCACTGACAGGAGTTCACTTATATGTTCAAACGTCAGTGAAGAATAGTGAATGAAGTATTCAAGATTGTAGTAGCAATGAAGGCGTTGTCTAAAGTACCAGAAATGATTCCATTGAAAGTACATTTATTTATTGACAGTCAGTGTTCAAAGTAATGAAGTTGTTGCAAGCTTAACAATCTAATCAAGGATATAATATGAAGACCTGAATCAAAATTAGTCATCTGTGAACCACACCAGTTACACTAGGCGTTAGTGATTTGTGAAAGAAATCTGATTATTATCATTAGGAAGATTGGTAAGTGAGGATTCGTATCTGGATATGGTAGATATACGGTTTATACGAAGACTCAGAGAGAAGACTAGAAGATGGGACAGTTTAAGGGTTAAAGCGTTCTATAGAAACTAAGTCAAAGTGATCACTACCATGTAGTAGGAGTCAATGAGATCATTCTATTGCTTAGCAGGAGCAAGAACATTGAAGTACAGCTCATAACCTAAGTACAGGAATTGGTTTTGACCTAGTAGGAGCAACATGGAAGAAATGGAAAAAGAAACTAACTTAAAAATGTTTCTTCTACACTCTAGTCGCAAATCAGAGATTTTTCTAAGGAAAAATACCTTACTAGGGTGAAGGGGTCGCAAGTAAAGGTCCCTAGGCTTCCATGGTCACAACTTGGGATTTAAACTAAGTCAAAAGTGCATATTAGTGAACCTTGATCGCAAGTAAGAGCTATGCTAGGGAGATGGGTCGTAACTTAGGTTTTTTCCTAAGGTAACCACTTCCCCTAGGTGGTGTGGTCGCCAATTAGGTTTTTCTGGAATGCAACTAAAGCAAATTCACTCCCTAGAGCATGAAGAAGTCACAAGTAAGCCCTACAATGGACTAGAGGTCATAACTCATGAATTTGGCTAAGGCAAATTTCACTCCAAGGCTCCCTGGTCACAAGTAAGAATGCTTGGAATTAATTCTAAGTGTCAAACCTCCTTGTAGTCGCCAGTAAGGAGTTGTGTTGTTAATTCAAATGCTAGACTCTCTCCTTGTATGCGCAAGGAAATGAAGTCCCAGGAACAAGTTTTCTCATCCACACTTTATTGATTCATTCATTTGATTTATGTGGTAAACAAATGATCACGTATTTATATTGAATATAAAGACTAAACTACAGCAGCATATCAAAATAATAATTAAGTTTGTAATCGTTCTGTTTATCTTCTCTCTCACGAGATTTGATGAAAACAAGAAACAAAGAGAATACAGAGAAGCTCAGCTCATTGATATCCGTTTAACTTTTCACCGGAGAAACGTTATAATGCCCGATTTAACTCTTTTATATTCATAGGGGCATTATAATCGTTATCCGGTAATTAGATCCTTAGGCATATAAAAAACTGGATCATTGTTTAGAATTTTAATTTGTATATCTTTGTAGAAACAAGAACATTATTGTTCTTGGATTGTAGTCGGTTAATTTGTTTACCGAAGTGTAGAAACACCCCCGAGAATTTATATATGAATATATACTTCCCCGAATATCTTGTGCTCCTCATTTTACTGTTCCAAACACTATTCACCTCAAGAACACAGAACCACTAACCGAACGCTAAATTATTTATCCGCAAAAGACTCGAAAGAATTTTTTAATTTAGTGAGTATCGTATTAACCTCCTCGTCTACGATACTTCGGGACCTAACAATTAATGGTTAATATCTTCAAAAATATATATATTGAAATGATAGTATATCAAATATACTTTCTAAAGATACTTTTTCATTATTTTAATATTTAATATTAATAACTTAAATCTCGTGCGATGCACGGGTTTCATTAATATTTAAATAAATTTTTAATTTTATTTATTCAATCATATATTAATTTTAATATATTTATATAAATATATTATAATTATTGATATAGAATGAAAATAATAAAATAATTACAAAGGAACTGTTATCGTAGTTTGGTAGGATAAGTTTGGGTCGTAGTTTAGCATGACAAGGAGACTATATCTAGTAATTTAGCAATTTAATAGTTAATATGTGTATAATACTATTTATTTATTTTTTTAATAATCAAACTAAAGGGATAACTGTTGAACCAAAATATACTCCATTCTAATTATTATATTATAGTAGAGATTCGTTGTTTGTCGGTCAAAGTTGATTTGACTTTAACTTTGAAATTTTATAAAAAGTCAATTATTATGTAATTGTGGGAGTATGTATAATAAATGGATAATGTGAAATATTGTTTTAATTTGCTATTATCTTATTTAATTTTATATTATTTTCTATTTTGTTGAAAAGGGATCAAATAAATTGATAATTAAAAGAAGAATGTTGTGTATGAGCCCTCTTAAAGGGAGAATTTCGTTTAACAGTGTTTTGGAGGTTAATTTCACAAATAAAGATCAAGGGTGGTGTTTCAGGGCTACAAAGGTGGTGTTTTAGGGCCGGAAGGTTTTGTATGGTGGTGGCCAAGCTTGTATGATAACTGCTCATAAAAGAATATGATTTTCTTTATTTTCGTCAAGCATGAACTCATGTCTAATACAAGTGCAAACGTATTTCAAATAAATTGATCAAGGCTGACGTATTTCTTGGGGAACAAGTTACTTAGGCTAGGGTTCGGTTTTTTAACCCTTGCTGACACCACACGTTTCGTACAATCTTGCGGCATCTTCACATTTCTTCCTGTGATTGTAGGAATATTTTGTATCGGCCCCAAAATTTATGTACAACCCAATCATCTATGAGTCATAATTTTACCCAATGCAAGCCCACCTAGTCACCTCGGCTCGCATGAGCTTTTGTCTTACCAACAAGCTCATGTGATCTCTCAATATCTTACTTGTGCGAGCTCACGAGCCCAGTCTGAATGGGCTTCTTCTATTCATATGCCATGCCAGCATCATCTTATGTAATAGGCTACTAGTCTGAAAAAAAGTAATGCGAGCCCAACTTGCAGTTCACATTGAGTCATCCTTAACATGACTCATTAATGAGTAGCGAGCCCGCCAGCCTGCGAGCCTTCTTCATAAGGTAGAGAATCTTTAAAGGATTAGCATATTGTGGACTCGCAGACCACCTTCATTCTAGATGGACCAAATTATATATTTACCCGTCCAGCTCACACTTTTCACACATACAAGATCAATTCTTCATTATGCTCATAGGAATCTATTGAAGGCACATGCACATAAGTGGGCATAACACGCCGATACTGATTGTATACAAACTTTGCAATTACACATCTGTATTAGGATGGTTTAATTAATATTTTTGTTTAAATGTTTTTCTATTAGTTCTTTTAGGAGAAAGGAAAATATATATTATTTTGATAATGTGCAAAAAATTGCTCTACAGTTTTTTCTATTTTGGTTATTTAGATACTAGTTTTATACCCTGCAATGCACCCGCTAATTTATATATAATTTCTAAATGAAAAGATTTTTTATTTTTGAAAAATTGTATTATTGTGCCATGATATTTTTTTTGTTATATTAGTTATAATTTTATTTATGCTAAGGCAAAAAATATACTGATAGTAACCAACATATAAAACTTAGGTCCAAATTCTTGAAGTTATTATTACATTTTGAGTGTAAGCATAAAAATAAAAAAACAAAAAAAAAACATAAAGTTAAAGATAATTAACTATAATTTTAACTATTATTATTTTAGTATTAATGAACAACAAAACGTTAGTTAAATATTTTTTTTATACTGTAATAAATTGTTTTAATTTTAAGTTTATTTGTATGTGGGGCATTATTTTTTAACACTTCAATTGCCTATGATATCTTGTGTTGTTTTATTATAGTGAGGTATGGAACGGAAGTTTCATTATATGGTAAAATATTCATTTAATACATATTTAATATTAGACAATGTTGTTGAAATAAAATTACATTTGATTTATGAAATGATGTTTTATTTTATTATATAGTAGAGTTAATTTATATAAATAAATTTTATTAATATTTGTTTTATTCTTTAATTTATTTTTATTTATAAAACTGTTTTAAAATAGATTTGGAACACAAGTTAATATTTATATTTTTAATTATGTTTTTAGTGTGTTTGTAAAGGATATGTTCATATAGAAATTTTTAACACCTACACCGGTTATATTAGTTACTTTTAAAAATTTTAAAAATATTAAAGTAAAAATATTATCAAATTTCTATATTTTTAAAAAAATGATACAACTTTAACCCGATTATTAATGATTTGTGAATTGTTACTTATATTTATTTTTATTAAGATAATTGTTGCTAATTAAGTTCAAATTCTTGAAGCTATTATTACATTTTGAGGGTAAGCATAAAAATAAAAAATAAAAAAGTACATAAAGTTAAAGATAATTAACTATAATTTTAACTGTTCTTATTTTAGTATTATGAACAACAGACCGTTAGTTAAATATTTGTTTTATACTATAATAAATTGTTTTAATTTTATGTTTATTTGTATGTGGGGCATTATTTTTTAACACTTGTGTTGTTTTGTTATATTTAGGTGTGGAAGAGATGTTTCATTGTATGGTAAAATATTCATTTAAGGCATATTTATTATTAGACAATGTTTTTCAAATAAAATTACATTTGATTGATGATTTATATTTAATAGTGTTTACCAAGTTTTTGAATGATGATTTTTCCTTAAAAAAAATTAAATTTGAGATGAATTGTAACTATAAATTTTTTTTATCCAAACAAAAAATTTGTATAATGCACCAATCCTATAGAATTATGGTATTGACTAATTTAAGTTATCAAAAAAGTAGGTTATACCCTTAAAATAACAATAATGAAATAATAGGGGAAAGGTTAATGCAAAATTACATAAGTAAACAAATACATAACCCAAAGGGTCCTAAACTTATTCGTCAAACACATCTTTGTAATAGCAAAGCATATTTAAGTGAAGACAGATTATATGAAAAGATTTAAACTTTAAAGGTTGCTGGAAAGTGGAACCTGTACTACTTGATGAAAAAATGTGTTATCGGTGTATGCCTAAAACGGTGAAGGAATATATGTCATGCACCAAAGGCAAAGGTGAAATAGTTAGTCACAAGTTTGAATAAGTCTTTAAGTAGTTTCCGGTCAATGTGTATCCTACTATTTAGGGATAGTAGTGTTTAGTTTGTTATCTATTTTGTAGGCACGATTGTGTCACGTTAGTTGCAGTTTGTTTATGCTTGTAAGGATATATATCCCTCATTCAGTTATCAATAAAAGTACTGTAGTTCTCATAGTAATATCATTGTTACAACATATGGTATCAGAGCTATATACAGAAAGATTAGTTCAGAGAGAGAGTGTAAACACAGAGAGAAAAGAGTGTGAAAATAGATTCTGAGAGAGAGATGACAGTGTCAAATAGTAATTTTGCTCAACCTGCCATTCCTAAATTTGATGGAGATTACGATCACAGGATCATGGTCATGGAAAATCTTCTTTGATCTAAGGAGTACTGGACAGTTGTGGAATCAGGCTATGATGAACCAGAGAAGCCAGAGATGTTGACGGCTAAACGATGCAAGTCGCTAGAAGATTTGAAGCTGAAAGATTTGAAGGCTAAGAATTATTTATTTTAGTCTCTTGACAAGACGATTCTGAAGACTATATCTTTGAAGGAGACATCCAAGCAGCATTGGGATTCAATGAAGATGAAATTTCAAGGAAATGCCCGTGTAAAGAAGGCACAACTCAATCATCTTTGCAGGAGTTTTGAAATATTGGAAATGAAGAAGGATGAATCAATTATTGACTATTTTAGTCGGATAATAATTGTTGCCAACAACATGAGGAATTGCGGAGAAAAATTGGACCATTCTAAGATTGTTGAAAAGATATTAAGAACTCTCACTGATAAATGAAATTATATTGTTTGCTCAATCGAAGAATCAAATGATACTGATAAGATGTCTGTTGATGCCTTGCAAAGTTCGTTACTTGTTCATGAACAAAAATTCAAGCCTGAAATAGAAGAAGAACAGGCACTTAAAGTTACATACGAAGGAGGATCTAACTCAAAGGGGCGTGGAAGGACCTCATATCGAGGAGGCATAGGTGGAGGAAGATTTCGACAATCATATGATAAAGCCAAAGTAGAATGTTACAAATGTCATACTCTTGGGCACTATCAATATGAATGTCGAAAATGGGAGAAAAGGGCTAACTATATGGAGTTTGATGAGTTAGAAGAAGTGTTGTTCATGTCATCTGTGGAGATTAAGAAAGGTAACTATAATAATTTATGGTTTCTTGATTCTGGATGTAGTAACCATATGTGCGGTGATCGTTCTTTTTTTTAATACTGATGAGAGTTTTAAACATACTGTGAGATTGGGAAATAATGCGAAGATGAATGTAGTTGCTAAGGGAAATATAAGATTGTTCTTGAATGATTCCAGCTATGTTATTACAGAAGTTTTCTATGTGCCTGAGTTTAAGAATCATCTTCTGAGCATTGGCTAGTTACAGGAAAAGGGATTAACAGTCTTATTTAAGTCAAACAATTGAAAAATCTATCATCCATTAAAAGGTCTGATCATCGAGGTAGCTATGACTACAAATAGAGTTTTTGTGTTGGAATCTGAAGCGCGAGTGGCAAAAGGAACTGTGAAGTCAGAGGTTTGTCTACATACTTCTCACGATGTGACTAAACTTTGGCATCAAATGTTTGGTCATCTTTGGTACAAAGGTCTCAAAACGCTTCAACAGAAGGAAATGGTGACAGGGCTGCCTGAGGTTACTGAAATAGAGGAAGTTTGTAATGACTGTATGAAGGGCAAACAACATCGAGATTCTTTTCCGAAAAAGAGTAAATGGAGAGCATCTGAGAAGCTTGAACTTATTCATTCTGATCTATGTAGACCAATTTCTCCCATGTCAAATAGCCACAAAAAGTACTTCATTTTTTTTATTGATGATTATACTGAAAAGCATGGGTGGAATTTTTGACTGTCAAATCAGATACATTTTCTGTTTTTAAGTTATTTAAGGGCCATGTAGAGAAAGAAACAGGACTTGGTATTAAATGCTTAAAAACTGATCATGGTGGGGAATTCAACTCGAATGAATTCAATGTTTTTTTTCAAGAGAATGGAATTCAAAGACACTTAACTACAGCATACACACAATAGCAGAATGGCGTGGCAGAACGGAAAAATCGGACGGTGATGAATATGGTAAGATTTTTTATTGTCTCAGAAGGGGATTCCTAAAACTTTCTGGCCAGAGGCAGTCAATTGTAGCTTTTATTTATTGAATCGATGTCCTACTTTGTCATTAAAGGACATTACACCGGAAGAGGCATGGACTGGAGATAATCCTTCGGTATCTCATTTTAGAGTATTTGGCAGCATTGCACACACTCACATTCCTGATGCACGGAGAACAAAAATGAAAGATAAAAGTCGTAGCTGTGTTCTACTAGGAATGATGGAAGGGACAAAAGCTTATCGTCTCTATGATCCGGTTGAGAGAAAGATAATAATCAGTAGAGATGTTGTTTTTAAAGAAGACAATAAATGTAATTGGGATAAAAGTTATAACAAGGACATCATTCTTGATTTGGAGTGGGATGGTGATGGAGAGCTGCATAATTTAAATGAACCAGGGGAGAATAGTTCAGGTGTCAATGAAAATGAACAAGGGGACAATAGTTCAGGTGCTAACAAAAACACTGAAGAAACTCATAGGAATCCAGAAAGTTCAGGTGTATGATTAAGCATAAGAGTTATGAATCCAGAAAGTTCAGGTGTACGATCAAGCATAAGAGTTATAAAAACTCCTGTATGGATGCAAGATTATGCTTCTGGAGAAGAGATTTCTGATGTGGATGTCGAGGTTAATTGGGCACTTTCTGTACACAGATCCCACAAGCTACGAAGAAGCAGCAGCTGATGAAAAATGGAAGGAAACCATGGATCGAGAAATAAAATCTATTAAAAAGAACAACACCTGGTACTTGACGGACCTTCCAGCAGGTGCGAAAATGATTGGGTTCAAATGGGTTTACAAGACGAAGTTAAATGAGAAGGGTGAGGTAGAATGATACAAAGTTTGCTTGGTTGCTAAAGGGTATGCACAGGAGTATGGGATCGACTATGAAGAGGTGTACGAACCTTTGTCACATATGGATACTGTTCGAATGATTCTTGCTTTCGCTACACAAAGAGGATGGGATATATATCAACTTGAAGTCAAATCAGCTTTTCTCCATGAAAATTTGAAGGAGGATGTTTACGTTGAGCAGCCAAGAGGTTATGAGGTGAAAAATGTAATGCACAAAGTCTACAAACTTATTAAGGCTTTATATGGACTCAGGCAGTCATCAAGAACATGGTTTGAACGTATGGAATCTTATTTTGTGAAAGAAGGTTTTGAGGAATGCAATAGCGAGCCAACACTCTTCACTAAGACTAACGAACAAGGTAATCTTCTGGCTGTTAGTGTTTATGTTGATGATTTAACATACGGGGGAGATGATAAAGATATGGTTGCTGAGTTTAAGCAATCAATGATGAATGAATTCGACATACCAGACCTCAGCAAAATAAGATTATTTCTTGGTGTTGAGGTTTCACAACTTAGTGAAGGGATATTTATTAATCAAAGAAAATATGCGCTAAATGTCTTGAAGAAGTTTGGTATGGAGCACTGCAATCCTGTCCAGAATCCAATTGTTCCAGGTTGCAAACTTTTTCCAGATGAAAATGAAGTGGTGGTTGATGGAACTTGTTATAGGAAACTGGTGGGTAACATGATGTATATCACAACCACAAGGCCATATATTGTGTTTGTAGTTCGTTTGCTCAGTAGATATATGTCAAGACCAACAGAGCTTCATTTGTTGGTTGCCAAAAGAGTTTTAAGCTATCTGTAAGGAACTTCTGATTTTGGGTTATTTAATAAGAAGAATGGAAATAACGAGCTGATTGGATACACCGATAGTGATTATGCTGGGGATATTAAAGATGGGAAAAGCACCTCGGGCTATGTTTTTATTTTAAGTTCAGCTGCAGTAGCTTGGTCTTCACAAAAGCACCACATTGATACTTTAAGTACAACTGAAGCAGAATTTGTGGCTGCTGCAGCATGTTCAACTCAAGCAATATGGATGAAAAGAATTTTACCTACACTCGGTTATCAAGGAGATGAAAGAACTATCAACTGTACAGCTGGCCAGAAATCCAGTTTTCCATGCTAGGAGTAAGCATATTGAGGTGCGTTTTCATTTTCTGCGTGATCCGGAAAATATTGGAATTTGTGAGTTAGTTCACTGTGGTACAAATGATCAAGTTGCTGATGTTTTAACTAAGCCGTTAAAGTTGGAGTCTTTCCGCAAAATGAGAGAGTGACTAGGAGTTTGTGAAGCCCCTGTAGTAAACTAAATGTATCTATGACATACAGTTTAGTTTAAGAGAGGGAATGAAATAGTTAGTCACAAGTTTGAATAAGTCTTTAAGTAGTTTCCAGTCAATATGTTTCCTACTATTTAGGGATAATAGTGTTTAGTTTGTTATCTATTTTGTAGGCACGTCTGTGTCACGTTAGTTGCAGTTTGTTTATGCTTGTAAGGATATATAGCCCTCATTCAGTTATCAATAAAAGTAGTGTAGTTCTCAGAGTAATATCATTGTTACAACATAAGGAAGGATTGAATCATTGGTAATCTTGGAGCAAATCATAAAGCCGGCGGTAGCATCTGGGAAAACCATTTAATATTTGCAGTGTGAAGATCAGTATGTGTCCAGGCTGTTTGGAGGTTTGTATAACTGTCAATTACTAATAATTTTTTCTATCCCATATCCATAATTAGTTAATTACCGATTTATCCCTAATGACAAAATCATAAAAATGTACCATCAAAACTCCCTTACTCCAATTATATATAGGATATAATATAATTTGGTTACTTGCATCGCATTGATATGTAAGACTTGTACAAGTTTCAATTATCTTACACTCATAAATATCGGACCTACAAAAATTATAATTAATATCGACATATTGTTAACTCAAAGATCACATATACCCAAAATACTTATCATAACCAGAATCAGTATGAATAGAAAAAAATTGTAAACTCTGCAAAATATTTCATAACTCTGTCTAAACAATCATTGAGTATAAACTGTTTTGAGTGATATTTTTTATATACTTCAAATAAATTATGAAGGTGTGTATATTTTATTTTTTAACAAAACCCGTGCAAATTGAAATTCAAAAATCAAAGTCTCTGCATTACGAAATATTGCTAGAATGTGGCATGTGCCTTGCACGGGTTTTTATACTAGTTCATTATTGAAAAACAAAGACACTAAGTTTTGCCTAGTTCAGAGGTTTTTGAAAAGAACCTGTTCAATAAAAAAAATCATGACACACTACTCATGTCATATTTCCATTTATCATCACTTATTTTCAATTTTTTTCACAAACTCTGGAACAATACTTCAGTACTTCACTCAACTTTCACTTGTTTTCCTTATTTTTTAAAACTTGAAATCAGGAATTCATTTAAAGATATGTTTTCCTTTTTTTAAAATAACTTGGAGCAAGGGGTTAATTTAAAAACTATTACGATAAAAGCGAACTCTTAATGTAATTTATTATTGAAAAACAAAGACACTAATTTTGGCCTATTTCAGAGAACATGTTCCATAAAAAAGTCATGACACTCTACTCGTGGAAAAAGAAATTTACTCTACTCGAGAATAAAGAAATTAATAAAACTCGTGTCCTTACTCTTAATATAATAAAATAAAGGACTCAAAGGTAAAGAAACAACTTGATCACAAACAAGAAATGCTAGGAAAAATATATGTATCCATGAAGGAGCAGCTGACCTCCATCTAACAATGGCCAAAACGGTCTCGGCACACACATGAAAATCAGCTAAACACACATGTTTACAGCGAAAATTTTCTTCCTTTGTACTTTTGATAATTCTAAAATAAATAGCCTATATATAGGCTGAATAAACACCAAGTCACTATTATTAATCCACTACCAAAACGGCATCAGTTAATAAGCAAGGATAATACTGTTGGGATTTAATCTGCACTTATTTGTTTTAGTTGTTATTATTTAATAATTATTATGTGGAGTGTTTTATTTACATGACTTGGTCATGCAGCAGTAGAGAGTTTGTAGGAAGTTTTAATAAGGTCTCAGTAGTGGATACATGTTAGTAGTCGTGTCAGTAGTTGTGTATGTTTTCATGCCACCTTGTTAGGCATCAGTTTTTATTTATTAACGTTGTAACCATCTTTTTTATTATCACTGATAATACATTTTGTTTTCCTAGTTTTACAAGAATAAACACCTTTGTTTGTATATTTGTATTGCATTGTTCAGTTTCTACATTTGGTATACTCCAGGTGCTGTATGCCCAAATATCAACCCAAACACACAAACGTAATCATGGAGATAACCAAGAAAAAAGAAGGCTATGTGGGTTTAAGCTATCCAATTCTAACGAAAAGTAGCTATACAACATGGTCCCTGAAAATGAAAGTTTTCATGAAGGCTCAAGGTGTTTGGGGTGCGATCAAAGAAGACCCAAAGACTATTATTGATGAGAGGACGGTACAGATAGCTCTTGCAGCTATATACCAAGGCGTGCCAGAAGAAGTACTACTGACTATTACTGAGAAAGAAACTGCAAAGGAAGCTTGGGAAGCCATTAAAACCATGTGTATAGGAGCAGAGCGAGTGAAGGAGGCTAAGGCACAAACGTTATGGGGAGAGTTTTAGTCTCATACCATGAAGGAGACAGATAACATCGATGATTTTTGTATGAAGCTAAGCGGGATAGCAACCAATATACAGGTTCTTGGAGAAGTGATGGAGGAGTCAAGCTTTGTGAGAAAGATCCTACGTGTAGTCCCTGATAAATTTCTCCAGATAGCTTCAAATATTGACCAGTTCGGAGACATGAAAGCTATGACGGTTGAAGAGTTAGTGGGTCATCTTAAAGCTTACGAGGACAGGATGAAGGGCAGGTATGAGAGCGCAGACAGACAACAACTTCTCTTGGCATCTCAGAATCAAAAAACTGGAGATGGTTATTTCCATGACAAGAGTAGGATCAGGTGCTACAACTGTAACAACTTGGGACACTATGCATCAGAATGTAGCAAATTACGATGGGAAAGAGAGAAAAGGCAAGAAGTAAACATGGCAGTCATCGAGGATGATGAACCAGCATTATAATAGCCATACGGGCTAAGATTATTAGCCATAAGGGCTCAGTTGAATAGCCATACGGGCTCAAATTATTAGCCATACGGGCTCAGTCGAATAAGCCATACGGGCTGGAAGAATTGCATGAGACAAGTTTAGATTAAGGGAGAAATTGTTGGGATTTAATATAAACTTATTTGTTTTAGTTATTATTATTTAATAATTATAATGTGGAGTGTTTTATTTACTTGACTTGGTCGTGCAACAGTAGAGAGTTTTTAGGAAGTTGGAATAAGGTCTCAGTAGTGGATACGTGTTAGTAGTCGTGTCAGTAGTTGTGTCTGCTTTCATGCCACCTTGTTAGGCATCAGTTTCTACTTATTAACGTTGTAACCATCTTTTTTATTATCACTGATAATACATTTTGCTTTCCCAGTTTTACAAGAATAAACACCTTTGTCTATATATTTGTATTGCAGTGTTCATTTTCTACAAATACCGCCTACTGACTAAAAAAATTTAGCAAAATACATAAATTAATATAGTCCAAACGAAACATGTCGACTTTGGCTTATTCTTCAACATGGGTCATAGGAACAGAAAAGAGATTTTTTGGGCTATACGAGTTTTAGCTTCCAAGAATTTGGAAAAGTTCTTGGTAGCATCTCCACTGATTGTTATTTCTCTTCCTGCTCTTCCATGTTCTACGGATCATGAGAAATCCAAAATGTGAAACGAAAAGGATTGTCAAAATATTTATATAAAAAAGAATTTAACTTCATATAACAGGAAACCATGTTGCATTTAAACCTCTGTTTAAGTTGCTTGCATTACTGTTCCTCATCGCCTTAAGTGAATGCTCCGCTCCCTCTTATCATAGAAGTTGATATCATCCAGCATTGATGTCATTGTTGTATAGTTCTTGAAAATTCTCAGCATTTCTAAACCTTGTTGGAGTCTAATCTGAAAAGATATGCAATATTAATATCCACAGATATCAGAAATTATCAAGATAAACCTTAACAGTAACATAACATTACTGGCAGAAAAAAAATTAGGAATATGGTAAGTACTTTTTTATGCTTGTACTATAAAAATTGTTACTTATAAATGCTCTTGACATCATTATATTTTAGGAATGATGATTTTTGATTCAGAAAGCCCCTCACCTAATATGTCATACAAATGTCGGTACCTCTTGCAGATCTCTGGTGTGTGTTACATGTCTATTAATTCTCTCAACGATAATGTGACTCAGTTGTGTGTTGGGAACATCCTTAATTATGTGCCACTTCACTGGAAAGAACCCATTCCAGTTTTTGCTCTTCCAAAAGTCCAGTGTCTTGACAAAGTCCACCCTTCCGATCATTTCAACCATGCCTACAAACTGCCCACCCCTATTGACCTAATATGCAGGACAAGAAATATTAGACAACACTCATTTGACTAAAATAAAAATATGATATAGACAAGAAGTCAAGAAGAATTTATATAAGACTCCGTAATAGAACTTTACAAACCCTTACTGCAAAAAAACAGGAAAATTGGATAAACAGGATCACCTTCACTTGTGTCCTGTTGTGTTTTACAAAAAAGGTCATTCAGTTTCCCATTACCATGATTGGTATTTGACCAGACACTATATTTAATGCTTTTATGTATGTCAACTTCACCAATTGACTTGATGACATAAAACTTGGCATTATCATAGTTTGTCCGGAAATCTTCTTTGTTGTATTGATCTCTTGGTGATAAGATCTGTAGCAGCTCATTGCCTACATCACCTTCAGTATCTGTAGAAGCTCTTCGTGGAACGTGAGGACCCTTTTCAATACAATCGACATACCTTTCGTCTTGTGAAAGAAGATTGCAGGTGCATTTTCACCTTCCAATGGTGATAATTATCTTTGTCCAAGAAAGGGATCTTAACACCAACGTTCTTCCGGCTCATGTTGTTAGACCTTTATTTGACTAAAATGCAAACATATTATAGGCAATAAAATTTCAAGTAAGGGAAGAATTTATATAAGGCTCATTAACAAAACTTTACAAAACCTTTACCCAAAATATTGGACAAACTGCGCCGGCGTCACTTTTTTATATTGTGTAAACATCATTCACTTTTCCATTACCATGATTGCCTACACTATATTCACTGTTTTTATATATGTAACATTCACTACTTGGCATGTAGACACTCAGAAGACTCTAAAAATAAAAAAATCAATGCATAAGAATCATCTCATTATTCTAATAGAGGGTTTCTATAATACATCTATAACTAAAATAATCAACCAAAAAAAAATCATCTCACAATTCTTATACAGATATCATATGAAAACATTGATGTATGGTTTGTGTACTAAAATCATCTCACTGTATAGGCATGTTACTAAAATTAAATGAAAACATTGCCATATCAAGATATCATATGAATTGGTTAAAATTCAAAATTACATTAGTGAATGATAAATTATAGTTTACCATTGATGTATTTCTAAAAATAAATACACTGCAAATTCCATGAAAGTGTTAAATATACTAAAACATTGATGTATGGTTTGTGTACCACATACCTGTGAAGTAATTGGAGCATTTTCTTCATTATTTAATCTGCTAGATAAGTAATATATCATAACTTAATTCAGTATATCGTATAAAAAATTACTATAATACATAGATATATCATACACCGAGATGAGTACCTTTGTTGTAAAAATAATCCAAACTTGTTTATTGTTTTAAAGTTTTAGTTTATTTGTTTTACATCCTTGTACACGGCAAAGACTAGGTCAAGTAGATGGTTGCTTATTTGTAGGACAATAAGGGAGTGGGTGTGTGTTTTCTCCATGCTAGCAGTCTTCTGTTAGTAGTTCCTAGTTTAACGTCATCATTTTAGATGAGCAGCTCTTATTTAAACCCATGTAATTATTTCAGTTCAGTGAGAAGGAAGTTTCTTTTTCCCATAGTATATCAGTATTCATACAGACTAGCTTGTGTTCCTACACTTGGTATCAGAGCTACGGCGCATCGTGTAGCGATGTAAGCTCACATGAAGGTCATGAGTCGAGCAGGTTCATGCATTCTCAATTAAGGTGGTGCCAGTCCTCGGTATGGCGTTCCTCCAGGATTAATTGATATGATGCCTTGTTGGAGTCCACAAGGGAAAGAGACTACAACTGAAAGGATGGTGGTAAAGCTACATGTGTAGTATGGGATGCATGTCTAGTACGGAGCTGCCGATAAATATAAGTCGTGCAAGATGGGCAAATAAGAAGCGTTCGAGACGGGAAAATAAGAAATGTCATACGGGCAAAGAAGCAAAGTGCCAAACGGGCAAACCATAGACACACGGGCTCAGTTGAATAGCCATACGGGATCAGATTATTAGCCATATGGGCTCTGTTTAATAGCCATACGGGCGCAGTCGAATAAGCCATACGGGTAGGAAGGATTGCATGAGATAAGTTTAGATTAAAGCGAAGATTGTTGTAAAAATAATCCAAACTTGTTTATTGTTTTAAATTTTTAGTTTATTTGTTTTACATCCTTGTATGCAGCAAAGACTAGGTCAAGTAGATGGTTGCTTATTTGTGGGATAATAGGGGAGTGGGGGTGGGTTTTCTCCGTGCTAGCAGTCTTATGTTATTAGTTCTTAGTTTAAAGTCACCATTTTAGATGAGCAGCTCATATTTAAACCCATGTAATTATTTCAGTTCAGGGAGAAGGAAGTTTCCTTTTCCCATAGTATATTAGTATTCATACAGACTAGCTTGTGTTCCTACACTTGGTATCAGAGCTACGGCGCATCGTGTAGCGATGTAAGCTCACATGAAGGTCATGAGTCGAGCAGGTTCATGCATTCTCAGTTAAGGTGGTGCCAGTCCTCGGTATGTCTTTCCTCCATGATTAATTGATATGATGCCATGTGGGAGTCCACACGGGAAAGAGACCTCAACTGAAAGGATGGTGGTAAAGCTACATGTTTAGTATGGGATGCATGTCTAGTACGGAGCTGCCGATAAATATAAGTCGTGCCAGATGGGCAAATAAGAAGCGTTCGAGACGGGAAAATAAGAAATGCCATACGGGCAAAGAAGCAAAGTGCCAAACGGGCAAACCATAGACACATGGGCTCAGTTAAATAGCCATACGGGATTAGATTATAAGCCATATGGGCTCAGTTGAATAGCCATATGGGAGCAGTCGAAAAAGCCATACGTGCAGGAAGGATTGCAGGAGATAAGTTTAGATTAAAGGGAAGATTGTTGTAAAAATAATCCAAACTTGTTTATTGTTTTAAAGTTTTAGTTTATTTGTTTTACATCCTTGTACACACCAAAGACTAGGTCAATTAGATGGTTGCTTATTTGTAGCACAATAGTGGAGTGGGTGTATGTTTTCTCCGTGCTAGCAGTCTTTTGTTAGTAGTTCTTAGTTTAACGTCACCATTTTAGATGAGCAGCTCTTATTTAAACCCATGTAATTATTTCAGTTCAGTGAGAAGGAAGTTTCCTTTTCCCATAGTATATCAGTATTCATACAGACTAGCTTGTGTTCCTACAACCTTTTCTTCTTCTTGATCTACATCCCAACAAATTATTTTTCTTCATTTTTCTCATCTAAGCTTCCGTTTAGGAGAAATGATTTGTATTCATATACTAGTATTATTAGTCGCTAGTATATATAACCATAACATGAGAATATATCTTGATAAGTTAAATTGGGGGTTAAAGTGTATTCAATCTAGATTAAGGAATATTTTGGATTTTTTAAAATCTAAACTATTTAATTTGGATTCTAAAAATTCTTTTAAAATTTACTCGTATTCAATGAGGATTGTAAAAAGGTTTTTGAAATAGGAGGTATTTAATTTTGATTTGAAATATTTTATTCAATTTGTATTTTTAAGAATATATTATAATTTGATGATTTTGTATTTTAATAAATTGTAGATTTTGTTAGATTTTTAATGTAATTTGTGTGTTTTGAAATCTTAGCAAAATACTACTATATATCAACAACTCTTCTAGTAGGATTAAAATCAACCAGTAAAATCATATAAAATAATGGATCATTGTGAATCATACTAAGGCGTACCTTTTACTATGTAAAATAAATTAAATTTGGTTTACCACTACAATTTGACTTTATATTATTCAAATGTATAATATCTTTTAAAGTCACATTTCATTGGTAACGTATAATGTCTTGCACAAAATTACATTTTCCTATAATCAAATAATCCAATCTCCCATCTAATTTACTTCTAATATTAAAGATAACTTCCATAAACTATTTTGTATGTAGTAAGTAACATTTTTACAAATTTAAAATATTATACTTAAAAAAGAAGTCTAATAATTCTAATAATTCTAATAATAATAATAATAATAGTAGTAATAATAATAATAATAATAATAACAATATTAACAATAATAACAATAGTAATAATTTATTTTAATAAAACAATAAAGTTAACGGTAGAAATTCCAAAAATTATCTATCAACATATAGATAAGTATTATTGGACCGATAAAGATTAGATTCAACGATTATGATTGTTCAATGGATATTCAATAAAATACATCATCATTCGTTGAAGGATATGTGTCGAGAAATATTTTTGACTTTCAACGAATAATCCTCATCAGTTGAATTCCATCATTATTTACCGTTAGCAAATCCTGATTTGTAACTTTAATAAATTCAAACTTATTTACAAATTGCAAAGACATCAACACTATTGAATGAAGAGTAATTAGGCATAACTAACTCAATTACCAACCTTGTAAAAGTTGATTCATCAAGTGGGCTTGATAAAGATGTCTGCAAATTGTTGCTCACTTGGAGCAAGATAAAGTTTCAAAGTACCATTCATAACATGCTCTCTTATGAAGTGGAATTTCATGTCAATGTGTTTTGTACTTGAATATTGAACAAGATTTTCGGTAATGACAATGGCATTTGTGTTATCACATAAAATTTAAATCTTGTCCACATGTAGACCATAATCCAATAGTTGATTTTTCATCCATAAAATATGTGCACAACAACTACCAGCAGCAATATATTCAGCCTCAGTTGTGGAAGTGGACACTAATTTTTTTCCTCCTAAACGAGGACACAAGCTTGTTTTCAAGAAATTGACATGTGCTAGTTGTGCATTTTCGTGTCTATTTTGCACCCTACATAATCTTCATCTGAATAACCATGTAGATTAGAGATGATCTCTAGGGTACCAAATGCCACGTTTTGGTGTACTCTTGAGATATTTGAAAAAAATTTGATAGCTACTAAATGAGATTCTCTAGGATCAACTTGAAATCTAGCACAAAAATAAGTAGCAAACATTATATATGCCCTACTAGCTGTCAAATATAAAAGTTAACCAACCATGCCTCTATAGTTTAAAATGTCCACAGACTTTTCAGTAATGTTCAATTCAAGTTTAGTAGCAGTGACCATTAGAGTTTTTTGCAGATGTGCTATTTATTAAGTCAAAATTCATTAAAAGATCATGAATATATTTAGTTTGATTAATGAATATTCCATCACTAACTTGCTTGACTTGTAAACCAAGAAAGTTAGTTACTTCTCTTATCATGCTTATTTCATATTTACTTTGCATCAATTTGGCAAGCTTTTTTCAAAGTTTCTCATCTATAGATCCAGATATAATATCATCCACATAAATCTCAACACGTATACTAGAACCATTAAAATTTCTAAAGCAAAAAATTTGTCAGCAATACCTCTTGTGAAATGATTTTCTAAAAGAAACTTTGACAAAGTATCATACCAGGCTCTAGGTGCTTACTTCAATCCATAAAGTGCTTTCAAAAGATAGTGAACATAATCTAGAAAGTTGGGGTCTTCAAAACCTGGAGACTGACTGACATAAACTTCCTCCTCCAAATCTCTATTCAGAAAGGCACTTTTGACATCCATTTGATAGACTTTGAAATTGGCATGGGCTGCATAGGCTAGAAATATTTTGATTGCTTTAAGTCTTGCAACTGGAGCAAATGTTTCATCAAAATCTATTCCTTCTTGTTGACAATAGCCCTTAGCAACCAATCTAACTTTTTTTCTTATGACTATGTTTTCTCATCAATCTTTTTTCTAAATACCCATTTGGTGTCAATAGAATTCTATCCTTTAGGTTTGAGTACCAGCTTCTATACTTTATTCTTTTCAAATTGGTTTAGCTCTTCTTGCATAGCTAAAACCCAATCAGGATCCATTAAAGCTTTTTTTACCTTCTTTGGTTCTTCCTGCGATAGAAAGCTGCTATATAGACATTAATCTTGAGTTACTTTCCTTGTTTGCACTGTAGATATTGCATCATCAATGATCAATTCAAAAGGATGATCTCTTTTCCATTTCCTTTGAGGTGGTAGATTAGCTCTAGATGAGGTGGCCTCATTAGTGTCTATTTCCTGAGTTTATGGATCTTCGATTTGAAGATGGGGTTCTGTTAAACAATGATCTAGAGTTATTTTCAACTGATGTTGAATTCTTCCTTTCAATGGATGATGCACTGTGCCTCTCAACGGATGTTGCACTTTATCTTACAACGGATGCAGTATCTTGTATTTCAACGGATGCTGCATTTTTTCTTTCAACGGATACAGCACTCTGTGCATCAACTCCCATTCCTTCATTTGAAGATAGCTTTGAATATTCTTTTGTAATTATATCTAGATCACTTTTATCATCACTATCATCATAATATATCTCAATATTATTAAATTTTAGGCTTTCGTGGAGACCTTCATCTGACAGTCCTTCAATCTTTTTATCATCAAATACAACATGCACATATTCAATTACAATATTGGTTCTCATATTGTAGACTCTATATGCTTTTCTAATAGCATATCCAACAAAGATACCTTCATCAGGTTTGACATCAAACTTTCCATGGTGATCAGTTTAATTACCTAGAATATAACACTTACATCCAAAGATATGAAGAAAGTTCAGTGTTGGCTTCCTATTATTGAATAGTTGATAAGGAGTCATGCATTTGGCTTGATTAATCAAAAAAAGATTCTGAGTGTAGCATGCACTGTTTACAGCCTCATCCTAAAAATAAGTTGGTAACTTTTATTCTTCTAGCCTTGTTCAAGTTGCTTCAATCAATAATCTATTCTTTCTCTCAACCAACCACTACATTTTGTTATGGTGTCCTTGCAGTTGAGAACTCATGCATGATTCCATTTTCTTCACACAATAACCTCGTGGTTGAATTTTTAAATTCAGGATTTTGAGAAAGTCTTAACTTTTCCAGTCATTCAGGTTCACCTACAACCTTCCCATTCTCGTTGACCAACATGACATTAAGTTTTATGAAAAGTTAATTTTACTAAAATACAAATATATTACGAAGAAAAAACTTCTTAAAAGTCAAGAAGAAATTATATTATACAAATGCTTACCAAATGTAAGAGGAAAACTAAAAAACCAGGGTCAGCTTCATCCCTATCATATTGTATTTCATGGAAATCATCATTCAGCCTGTTACCATGATTGTACTTCAGTGCACATTGTACCGTATACTATTATGAATGTCAAATTCACCTATAGACTTTATGACATGAAACTAAGCATTATCTATGTTTATCAGGAAGTCTTCTTCTGGCTGACCTATAAGTTGAGGTTAACTGCAACACATCATAAACCATTCATCCTAGTCAGCTCAATTAGGTCTAGAAAATAAACTTTAAAACCCACACAAAAAATAAAACTATCTTGAACAAACATCATAATTTATAAGAAAATACTCAATGATTATTTCCATGTATCTAAATAAAAATAAATTAAAACAAAGTGATTTCAAGATTTCTTATAATCTAGTTACTCTAAAGATCATAAAATATTAGTTCAAGATAAATATTCTATGTTAAATAAATAAATATTCTGTGTTGTAAAAATTTAAAGTGATTATTTCCTTGATATTAGATGTTATAGCTGTTATATGTGTTTCCGTGCGGGCCAGAAAATTTTTCGATGGATTAATATGTGTTTAAACTGCAATTATATGAATCGATCTGTAATTTAGACTTGTATTTAATTATGCCTTTATCAAGGTACCTGTTTTATCTCGTTTATGTGAATTTGAATATATTTCACGCGTATTCGGATTTTTTTTTAATTTCAGTATCGTTTTGTTTTCAAAAACGAACAGACCGGGACCCCACCGGGGCGTCAAACCCCACAAAATATGTGTTTTTATTTGCATAAAATTATTCATATTTCAGATACCCAGTATTCCTGTATTTTCAAATTATTCATAATTTTTGGGGAATTTTGACATCAATTTTGTATTTTATCGTTTTTTTTAAATTGTTCCCCGTAATTATTATTTTTGGACCTAATTATTTTAATTAGGGGATAAAAACACCATTAATTTATTTTGAGGTATTTATTTTTCAAAAAGTATAAATAGCCTCATTAATTATTTTATTTCTTTTTATTTTTATTAAAAACAAAAATCAAGAACATTTTTGGGGGTAAAATTTCTTAAAGAATAAAGAATCAATGATTTTGGGTGTTCTACATATCAAATTGATCCTTGTATCAAGCCCGTTCTATTGATACCAATTTCAGAATCTTAGGTGAAGTATTGTGTATAATTGATTTTTGGTGTTCTTAATCTTGAAATTCGATTTTGATTTGTAAGGGTTTTTGATTGATTCTGATGTTATACATAGTTTTAACGTGATTCAAGGAGTCGATTAATGTATAAATTTGCATCATTTTATTGCGAAATCATGTTAGCCGAGTTCTTGGTTATTCATTTTTGTTCTTCGATTTTATGGATAATTGATGATCTGTTGGTTGATTGTGATTATATACGCTGATTATAGACGTCCAGAGCTTTAAATTCGTATATAATTTGTCGAATTTGGTTTAGGAATCGGGGAATTACGTTTTAGCCGGATTTTTCTCCGAGCTCGCCGACGGATGCTGTGATTGTGATCGGAACTGATGATTCCGAGTTGTTGTAGTTATCATGAGGTTGCTGGTAGATTAGGGACAGGATTAGGATCGTTTTGATATGAAAATCGGTAGTTTTTGGTAAGGTTTCGAGACCACCGGATATCGGTGAAACGTCGGCCGGATTTCTGGGTTTTCCAGAAAACGGCGACGAGTTCGTCGTTCTGGTCATCTTCCTCGTGTCTCCGGCCATTTTCCCCTCCCCTGTACCGCCGTTCAATCCCCTTAACCCCACTTCTGTTTCCAAAATTAGTTTCTTATTTCCAAAATTCATTTGTTTATTTTCAAAAATCATTTACTTATCATTTATAATTCTAAAAATTATTTACTTAATTATTTTAAATTCCTAAAATTATTTTCTTTTATTATTTTCAAAAATCCAATTTGATTTGATTATTTATAATTTATTTTAGGTAATTATTTATGAATTTAATTAATTGATTAATTCATTTAATCAATTAATTTTATTTATAAATAGCAAAATAAATGTAAATTATTTATAATTAATTCAAATAATTCCTAAAAATTATTTTTAAGCTTTTAAAAATTATATTTTGGTATTTAAAAGTCAATTAATATTATTATTAATTGATTTAATTCCATTCATTTCTTATATTATTCGTAATAAATAAACCGTACGTCCGTTTGATACGAAACGAACGCGTACAGACTCAGAAAAACATTACGATTTCAATAAAAATACTCTTAGGACCTAGTTTCTTTTTTATTGTAATGTCATTTGATTTTTTAGCCCTTTTGAGTCGGTATGTGGTCGGTATACACTATTATTGACCTGATTTCAATTCTGAACATTCTAAAACCTATCTTTTGACGGTCTGACTTATGTGTTACATGAAATATGTGATTGCATGATATATGAATAACATGATTACGTGTTATATGAATAACATGATTACGTGCTATGTGATATGCATGCAATCTGTTTACAGTTTTAAAATGCCATGATTAGTTAAAAACGATCGGGTAGATGTCAAGATGTATGATTACGTCAATTAAGTTTAGTTCTATCAATTAACATAGTCCTTTTGTTTATAGAATCTAGTAGCAAGGAGTGCGGTCAAGTAATAGACGGAGATAGTAGCCACAACTATAAGCAGAGTTATAGTAAGAGGTTATCGAGCATACCAGGCAAGTATCTTTACCTTCACTTATTGATCAAGTGATGTTTACTATGAATCATGTTATGCAAGTATTTATATATGCACTTATCATTCAAGTGATATTGACTCTGAATGTCATCCTTTCAATTTATATACTATTCTAAGTGCAGAATAGTTAAACATTTTATATTTCGCTACAAATTACTCTATGCAGTAGAACATTGAATTGAGATTAGCGAATAACTAATTGTTCTACTTATTTCGCCATCGGTTGTTGAGATAAATTCGGACCATGAGAAATGGGGAGTTATATTGTTAAGGATGTCATTTAATTCGTCTCCTTTGATCAAAATATTTTATGGATTGGATGAATGAGTAAGTGACCGGGATGGACGGTCCAGCGGAGGGCTATTTCTAAGTGTTATATAAAATATTATGACACCATTTGTGCCACAGGCAGATATATTATCTTTTTATTTGAGTACTCATGTTTCAGAACATGTTTCTACGAACCATGATCCAGTGCTATCATACGGGCTGATCAGCATGTGACATTACATCCGTCGAAGTTAGATTCCAATCTAAAAATTACCTGTTATTGCTGATAGCTTGTTAAGCTTTTATTGATTGATCAAATATCACTGATTTTATCTTGTTGTTCAATTATTATCAAAAAATGGTTAATCATTTCAAGTACACATTATACTCCTTGCTGAGTATTTTTTGCGCTCATACTTGTTTATCGTTCTAATCTTTCAGGTAAGCTATAGCAGGCCTGAATTCTAGGTTTGATCAGAAGTCTAGTACCATTTTTGCACCACACAACAAGTCTGCCAAAGTTTAGATCTGGTATATAAAAGATTAATAAATAAATCGGTTTATAAACAAAAGCTAAGGTGTGAGAAATTAGTACACCACCAAATACCCATGAAAGTGTTAATGCCGGTTAAAGTTATATTATTATTGTTTATATGGTAACTTAATATTATTTATAACAGATAAATATTTTATATATAGTAATTATTATATGGCAGTACCTGTCAATTAATTGGAGGATTTTCTCCATTATTTACCATTGTTTACCAACTTTGGAACAAAATTTTATGGGTGAAAAAATCAACCAAGATAAAAATTTTATTACATCATATTAGATAGAAAAGAACATAAAAAAATTCACACAAGTATCTAGTAGAAAATCACAAAGTAGTTTAAACATACACCAAGATGAGTACCTTTTTTTCTTCCTTCTCTGTCTTGCTCATTAAACAAATTTATGTTCATGGTACTTATATAGGTATAGTTTTGGGAGAAACTATTTCATAGTTTTTACTCATATACTCATATTATTGGTGGCTAGTATATATAATCATGAAATGATGTTACATTTTGGTAACTTATATTTAGATTACATTTTAGTATTTTAGGTGGCCTTACTTTTAATATAAAATTATATTAAATTTGGCTTTATTACTTTTATTTGGCTTTATATTTTGGTGACATAAAATATCTTCTCCAAAATTTTATAACTATAATTTGGAGTTATATTTGGGTAACTTACAATATCTTACATAATGATAATATATAATATCTTAAATAATGATAACATATGTGACGGTTACTTTTTATGTAATATTTAAAATTTACTAATGATCAAGATATTATTTCCCATCTAACTTTACTTATCATAGTAAACATAGCTTTGAGTATTTGAAGTAAGGTTTTAACAAATTTAACTAATGCAAAATTTGTGAATTAAGGTTAGAGTAATATGAAGTAAGGTTTTAACAAATTTAACTAATGCAAAATAGTAATAATATTATCTTTCAAACAAATTTTTTAGAGTTATAAGATTAGTGAAAAACTTGAATTTTCTTTTCAACTAATATAATATGAATAATATATCTCAAATTAGGTTCCACTCTCCAATTTGAATTTGTAAATATTAGTATTTATGTTTTCATTGATAAATGTGAGTATTCAATATTTTGACAAAGGGAAAATACTTAGAACCATTTTAAAAAATGAGGGGAACCAATCCACATCTTTGATACTCTAGTTTCCCATTTCAAATGGTCAAGAATAATCTGAAGACAACTTTAGTTTCTTCAATATATATAATAATTGTCTATTCTAATTTTGGAGTAGTGAAACTATTTGCATAACATGATGCATAACTTAAAATCTATCATTTATATATGTAAAAATATTTAACTATTCTTAAATTAGAATAGGTAAAGAATACTTGCAGAATAATAAGATTAATGATATTTTCATATTAGCATTTAGGCACACTCATGATAACATAACTATTTTATGTCTAATTTTATTCCACTAATCCTTTAATGGTTGCTTCTGCTATTGCTACAAGGCTGATATTTTGTACCATTTCATTTCACTCTTATCCTATGGACTCGGTGTTTAAAAGTCTATGTCTACCCATAAATATCCAACACACAAATGAGAAATTTAAATACAAGAATTTTAAATCACTTTAGCACATAACTCACTTTGCTCCTAAACATAAATTTGGTTCTTTAAATGATGGTTCTGTTATGTGTGTTTAAATTTGAAAATTGTTTTAAAATAGGACTTTCATTGACTCATATATATTTGTAAAATAAACGATCTTTCAATATAAAAAAAATTAGGTTTTGAAAGTACATTTAATGAAAGTGGAATAATTTTTCAAGTCTAGGCAAGTTCATGTCCTATAAGAGAACAAACCATGGACTTATTGTTAATAAAATATAAATATTTTAATTAATAATAATATTAATTAATTATTCCATATAATGATACACTTTTAAAATCTAATTTTTTTAGTACTTTAGTTGGCTTCATTATAAATAATCACATTTTGCTTAAATAGTTCTAAATAAAATTAAATGATTAAATGAATGCACTAACTAATTAAACAATTAATTAATTAACTAAAACAGTTATAAATAATTAAATCAAATTTGGATTAATGAAAATCATTTTTTGGAATTAAATTATTTATGTTAATTATTTAAATAATTAATTGAAAAAAATTTTAATTAAAAAATATTTTTGAAATAAAATAATATAGCTTTGATATATTTTAAAATTAAATCATAGAAACACTTTTTGGATTTAGTGTTATTTTCAACCTTAGATCAAAACCAAGGGTTTTGGGGATAAACTTGGCCTAGCTCCGAAGAACATTGCCCTAAATCTCGAGAATCCAAAAAATATTATAGAATCTGATCTATTTAAATGAATGGTCGGCTCAAAATAGACCTAGACTGTTTATATGGGTCCTTCACCTAAAACCATTTCCAACAACCCTGAAACTCGACTACATGAACAGCCCTGGCATAAAATCATCACCACTCGATTTACGATTAAACAATCGAGCCTAACAACGATTTTCCAACCAAAATATGAATTCACTAGATTTTAAACAAAAAATAATGATATACATATCAAATATAAGCTAAGGATGCGCACAATCTATTACTATAATCAAAACTAACAACCAATACATTGATAATCGAGAAAAAATAAAAATCAAAATCAAAAACTCAATTATACCAATTTTCGCATTCAAACAATTACAAAATATATATGAATAGACTTTAATCAAATGTTGTATCATTTTAAAAAAAACAAGGTGAATCTATTAATAACATAAAAAACGTCAACAAATAATCGTGAAAGATTAACCCAAGTTGACCCAAAATGAAAAACATCAATTTTGAGAATTACTAGACCCTATGCAATAATTCTGGGGGCTACTCCAATACTCAGGTGAACAGGATGGACGTCGATAAAGCTTTCATTTATGATAATGGTTGAGCTAAAACTATTGGGGTCTCAACTTTCATAGTAGTGAAGGGGAAGATGAGGGGTGTGGTTATAGCCATTTGAACCATTGTTGAATTTATTAAAAGTTTGATTTTAATTCCAATTTTATACCCTTTCCACATATATCACGAGATGCTAAATCTAATTTATGTTAGCGTTTGACAATTAAAATGAAATTTTTAGATCTGGTCAATTATATTGATCTGTAATTTAAGGCTCATGGTTTTATATGTAATTAGGGTTGAGTTTGGGAGATTTTGTTGTGTATTAAAATCTCATATCTTCTTCACGATGCCTACATACCTATATATATAAAACCTCAATCCCACATAGTTATATTTTACGATTTCCATCGCCTCATCCAATGCTTAAGGGCGATGCACAGTTTTTAGATAATAACTCTTGATGACATAATATACTAATTCGATTATGACATATGGTTGTGGTGGTAGAATAAGCTCGAATTCAATGGATATTGGTTTGAGATCTCGTGAGTCGAGCTTCTTAAGCTAATACTCATTGGGATGAGCGTTCTGGGCCTGAGCTTTCATAGTTAAGGCTCATTGGGCCAAACTTGATATATTGACACTTATTGGGTTGAGTCTGCATGCTCAACATCTAAACAAGCTATGAATATGTGTCCATATCTTCATTGCACACATGTTCATTTCATTGATAATATCCGACCATGGACTTTCTAGAAGTACATGAGCCTCTACTCGCAACAAAAACTAAATCTGACCCTGATTCTTTAAGCCTAAAGAGTATGGGCAGTTACTTGGATGCACACATTGCGTCTACAACAGTGTGGCAACCAAATGGTACTACTACATCCTTCTCATACCAGAGTTCAACTAAGGTACCTAGAGAATATATGTATATACAACAAAAATATAAAACACATGGGTTTATTCAACATTCATGAAAAACCCACCAAATGCAACACAACTAATATGGTAGAAAGCTTGTAAAAAATGTTAGTCTCTATAACAAGGTTTAAATTCTCCATAATAAAATTAGTGGATAAGCTTTTAAATCAGCTGAAAATAAGAGAAATATTTACGGGGTCGTAATTCAATACAAGATAAACGTCCAATGCATGTGAAAGTTGATTACACATACATCCAAAATCTATGAAGAAAATAAACTAAATTAAAAACTAGAGCTATGCTATATTAAATATTTTATTCAATATTAATTAATAACTAATACTCTCCATTGAGCGCAATGAGATAACTCAATTCGTAATAGTTTATCATTTTCCATTCTCTTTGAATCTTACTCACCCTAATATTTGTCATAACATATACCGGCTTGTAACACACGGAACCTAATTATTAGCAAAAAAGATAAAACTCTCTTGGTTCCCAAAAGATTATCATACTTTCCATTTTTGAATATTTCAAAAAAAATACATTGATCGTATATTTTTAAAAAGTAATAATTTTTATTATTATAAAATGCACATTCACCAAATACTTACGATGTCATATATTAGTGGCACATGTCAAGATAATTAAACTAAATTGAAGTACAAAAATGAATAAATGGACATCGTTGCATCTTAATTAAAGAAACAGCGATCATGCAAATTTGCACTTAATATGAAAATATGGCACCTTTCCCTCACATGCATAATATTTCTATAATTTCTAGAATACAAAAGTGATATGGCAATTGAAAAACTAATATTAAATTATTAGATTATAAATTCCCTGTCATCTTACTTTTATGTATAACGCAACATTTTTTACATTTGCAAAATTATTTTATAATATCCCTAATTTACGTAAAATCAATATACATCTTTTTTAACATATGTATACACTTTATACGAGGAGCTTGTTAGTCATTTTGTAAACTCATTGTTATGTAACCTACAAAACCTCAAATTTAGATATTAATTTACTGGACATGGGTGCTCCGCCATTAGCACCAATCTTCTTCCCTGTGTTTATCTACAGGAACAAGCATTTACTAGTTTTATGCACTAAATTCTTTAGGTAGATTTTTGTTGGTATCAGTATTTATTGTTTCTTGTTTCAAATGCGTTACGATGATAAAATGTTTACTTTTGATATTTATCGTGTTCATCTTATCACATTTAAGAGTTCCAAGAACATTTTCTATATCGTATAGGTAAAACTTGATATATTCATGTAAATTTTCTACCAGGCTTCAAGGAGAAAAAATTCAAGCCGATCTAAATTCATCCCAATATTATTCTGGATATGTTATACGTGCCGGTGATGGTAATACTAATCACTAATCAATAAAAGTAACAACTAGTAAGATTGCACGTTTTCGTTTATCCTAGTGTAATTTCCTTTTTTATCTTTTAATAGATTTGTAGCTAAGTACTCGTAGCAATAAGTGATCCCGAAACACGATACCTAGTATTCGATTTTGTTGTCAAAGTTGGGAATATATGAAAGTGGCTGAGCTAGGGTCGAAACATGGAGGGGTTTAACACTAACAAGAATTCAGAATACAACTAAGCAACACAACAAGCCAAACTATACTACCCAACTCTTCGATTAAAGGATTAGCTAGTAATGATAAGATATAAATATAAATTGTAAACCATGAGGGTACGAATTTAAGTATAAAATACAACTTGAAAAAATCTTTTGGAATCTGAATGAAGACCTCCACTCCTTGTTGCAATCTCCCTCTCAAGTTGCTTCTATCTGTTCTCTAAAGAATATAGCTAAATTTGTTATCTTTCAAGCCTGATTTTGGGCTGCTGCAGTTGGATTTTCGATTGCCAATTTGTTGATGTGTATTTTTAGAAGTTCGTTTCGTTCTCAGGGTAGGACTGATATTGACACCGATTTCAAGTATTTTATCTCTTAGAGTTCAGAAGTTTGGAGAATAATTTTGTGTCTGTTTTAACTATCCAATAATTTAATCTAATAAATAAATAAAAAATATATATTATACATGAGTGAAATAATCCATGAATGAGCCTTCCTCAATGGTTATCCTCAATGTATAATTTGTGTCTCTTATTTTATTAAAACAATCCTTTTAATGTTTATAAAATCATTTCCTAAGGTAGATTATAGTGCATGCAATTGTCCTTTTAATGTTTATAAAATCCTTTCCTGAGGTAGATAATAGTGCATGCAATTTAAGTTTTGACCGATAATTACGATAATTTTATGTATTATTTTAAAAAAATAAAAATACTTTTAAAAGATAATTAGATATTTTTTCTAATGATACTAGTTTTAAAATCTATTTAATTATATAATATGTGTAATTTGCAGTCAAAGATTAAATAATTTGACTGTAGACTAGTCAAAACATGACACATAATATGAGTTGGAGGGAGTATGCAACACGTAAATTCAAGATATTAGAACCCAGTCAACATTCAAAATTTAAGGGTTCTTCCTAGATGTGCATGAAAGATTTCTAGAGTCTAGGAAGCTAGATTCAATTTCTAGGACTCTAGAAACAGTCTCAAGGAGTTGTAGGTAGTTTATTGATCCTAGAAAGAGTTTACTGGCGCTAAGATGTGTTTATGCAGTAAAGTTTTTACCATTTAATTTTGCTATAACTTCTAAAAGTTGTTCATCATACCTTGTTTTGGTGTTACTATTTAAACGACTTCATTAATATGGAATTTTCATATTATATTATACTATCAAAAGAACTTAGTTTTGAGTTAACATTAAGTATTACCTAATTCACGGAAATTGGAGATCGAAGAGTAGAGTTGATAGAAAAAATAATAAATGTTGATACTAGAGAAGTGTTAATCCCAAACAATCTAAGAGTTGAATTACAGAAGGGGGGTTGAATGTAATTCTTGGTTTCTTCTCGATTTTAAGAACTTCTCACAAATACAAATATATCATTGTTATATATGCAAAAGTGCGGAATGAAAAATAACAAACTATTCAAACAAAAAGTAATTAAACACAAGGATTAAAAACTTTTTGGTGGATTGAACTTATCCACCAGAGATATATATATTTCGAGAACTCTGTGATACAAAGATTGTACACAGCTGCTTACAAGTAGAATCACAAGGAACAGAGAAATTCTTCACAGATACAGTCTTTTCTATTTCTCCAGTTTATTGCTGAATTTACTACTAGCTACTCTTGGTTTATATATTACCAAGTTACAAGTGAATAAGACAAACTAATATAATAAAATGTGTCTTTGTCTAAACACATGTTTCTTCATTTCTCCAACCAGTATCTTTGATTTTCTTCATGTAAGCATGGAAATGGAAATACTTCTTTGTTCTTTAAAACCTGTAAATAGGCTGCCACATTCCATTTGTATATAATTAACCCATATGACTGTCAAGTCACTATCAACTGCTTTTTGAATTTGATCATCCGTTGGAACTCTGTTGGATCATCCGTTGAGACTTTGTTGCATCGTCCGTTGAGAGTCTGGTTGATCATTCGTTGAAAACCTAGTTGATCATCCGGTGAAACCTTATGGAACATCATTTGAGAGTATCTTCATGGCAGTTAACTCTATTTCACTTATACAATATTACAAGGAATCCAATATTTACAATTAGCCAACCTATCTTGCATATCAATCTAGTAGTCAACATGACATAGAATATCCTATAACTTATAGTTCTCTAAGGCATTACAGTATGCATGAACGTGTTACAAAACTTATTAAAAACATAAGCTACTCTTTCAACGGATGATATAGTAGATTATCCGTTAAGAGCTACAAAATACACTTAATAAAATCTACTAAGGTATTTTGATTAGCTTATCATCAAGCCTACAACATATTCCTAACAATGTCCCCCAATTTATGTCTACTGGGATTGTAGGCATACATTTAGAGGGACGTGATGATAATAGAACACCTCTTTACATAGATATTATTCAACAGTAGATAAAACTTACAAGTGCCGCAAATTTATTAAAAATTGTACAAAAGAAGGTTCATAGAAAATCTCACAAGCCATTTTCAAGGTGCTCCTCTAAACTGAGCAAGTTAATATTTTCTTCTTGAATGTCTAGTCCTCTTTCCCAGTTCTTTATTATTCCCTTCAATCTTGTGTTGAAGTTGTCTGTAGGACTCGGATTCATCTTCATTTGATTGATCCAACATCTCCTGCATTTCCTTGAGAGTTTCATTGCTTGATATCTTTAGGTGATCATCTAATCTAAAGAATCTTCTTATGTTCTTTTCATCCTTGAACTCCATTAACCAGTATGGCTTCAAATGCACTTTATTCTCATTGTAAGGAATGGTCAAGACTATTGGGAGTGCATTTGGCTCTCTCCAGCTCTATCTTATTCTTTCAATCTGATTGAGTATCTCCTTCTTGGAAACAATGTTAAAGCCAAGATTTTCTTGATTGAGGAGAATATCTTCACTAAGACAGAGTAGCCTTCATTGAGAATCCTGTGAAGAGACCATGTAAACTCCTTTCCACCCTTGTATCTGAATACACATCTTTTTGGCAACCTGTTATGGGCATTAATTGCTCTCACTTATCTAGCTCATCCAGAAAGAGATTGATGTCTGAAAACTTCTTTATATCACAGATAAATAGTTGATCTCCTTTGTTGAAAGTAGGTTTGGGTTTGGATAGATTTTTGGATTTGAATGGAACTGGATTGACTGGCTTTCTTGGTTTGGACTTTCTTCTTTTGGCTGAGGTAGATGGAATTGGGAGGTTAAGATCAGTAATTGGTAGGCATTCCCAGTCTATTGTTTCATTCTTAGGAATTATTGGTTCACCATGGAAATTCACATCAGAATAAACCTTAAATTCAGCTTGCTCCATTGCTGGCAAGGTTGGTTGATTTGAAGTAGTAGACTGGGTAGGCTCAAGTTCATCTTCTTTCTCTTCTTCTTCTCAAAAATCCAGCTTCCTTTTGGTTGTTTCCTTTCTCATCCTTTTTCCAATTTTCTGCTTTGGTTCCTCCAGATTCTCAGTTTTAGTGATAGTGGCAGGTTTCTCAGCTTCAGATTTGGTAGCAACCTCTTCAGCCTTTTTCTTAGCTTCTAAGGTAGCCTGCTTTTTCTGATTCTTAAGTCTCGGCTTTTCTTTTGTTTTGGCTTCTGCAAATTATGAATGTCCAGCCATCACACAAATTTCTTTTCCATGTCTGTAGACTTTCGCTATCCTTTTCTTTAAAACTGAATCTCTTGGATCTTTGATGTGAGCAATAGAATGACCAAGAAATTTCTTTTCATCTAGATGAGGAGTTGCATAGACCAGATCCAAAGGATTCTTGGTAGAATGTTTTGATGAATGCTTCTTGGGCTTCAAAATCACATTGGCCTCTGACTATCTTCTAGCAGAGGTTTGACCTCTCTCCATGTTCCTCATGCTCATTTCACTAATAGGAATTTGTCTCAGTTGAGTGAAATGTTTCACATATTTTTCTTGTTTTGCAACCGGACCAAAAACCTTTTCAATCTTCTCATCCATTTTCTTCATTTATTCATTCAGCCTGAGCTCAGCTGCGGAAATATTGATGAAATCAATGCCATTTAGAACTTGTGGCTTTAAGAAAGTAATGGCTGCAACAATTACTTTGCTAATTGGATTTTGCACATCCTTCTCCCCTCACTAACTTGAGTAATTGCATCTTTCTCCCCCTTCTTGTCATCATCAAGTTGTGCAGGGTTGAAAATCTGAACAGCCACCAATTTTTTGTAGTAATTGAGTTTGAGTTTGTTGGTTGGAAAGGATTTGAGCAACTGAGTCTTCAACTTTAGACAGTCTTGAACCCAGATTCTCAACCATTTTATTCAAGTCATACTCTTTCCTGAGATTTTGATTGAAACTGGTCATTGTTGTATCAGGAAGTTTGCATCCAGTTTCTTATAGAGATCCTCCTTGACTTGAGCCAAATCGTGTTTCAGTACATCTATAGTTTGATGATGTTGAAGACCTTGAATTTTATGTAACTGTAGAGACTCCAGATGGGTTTGCAGAAGTTTCTTGGTGCTGATATTGTTGGTGGCTTGAATATCATCTTAGGTTTCATGAACTAGTTTGAAAAAGATTGACTTGAAATGATGAAGATTGCAATCTTTTGAGAACATCCAATCTAGAGTTTCAGTCTCTCCCCATATGTTCATGCTTATTTCTTCATCATCTTCTTCAAGAAAGTAACCACCAAAAGAATCACCAGAGGCTGCAGAATTATACTCAAAATCCTCACCAGTTGTGGATGGAAGTGAGTTGATTGCATCTTTAGCCCTTAGCATGAAAATTGTTGTATGCACCAAGTTTAATGCTCTCTCAGCAGCCTCATTTCCCTATTCAGCTAAAATTTGATAAGTTGGAACATGATGAGTAAATGCCTCAGCTTCAAAACAAACAGAGTCTAAAACAGCTTGATATTCTTGCTGAAATAGCTGCTTCTTTTCAGCCTCATTGGCATCCCTTAACTCACTAACAATGGGCTCTTCCCATTCTTCATTTGTACTTACTTTTCTCTCATGATCTCTCTTTTCATGCATCAAGGGCTCCCCTTGGCTTCCCACCCTCACACCCTCACCTTCACCATCTAAGGTAGGACTCCTCTCACTCACTCTTCCCATACTGGAAGAAATAACATGCACTTTTTCACTCATTCTCTCATTTTGCCTGAGAGCAACTCAGCCTCTCACTCAGTTCACTCCCTTCCCTCAATCCTAGTAGTGATTGAACTACTAAGTCATCTGCACTTGTATCCTTCGTGGAAATTTCAAGTGGTGCAGAGACTTTCAACGGATGAGTGACATCCGTCGAAATAGTAGTTGAGAAATTCAACGGATAATTGTTGTTAAGCACATCCGTCGAGAGACAATCACTAGTCGATGGATGAAACATATCCATCGAGTAAGTAAAATTGATAGAGTTTGGAGTAAAAACTACTATAGAATCTGTGGTGATTGATTTGAGATTATCCACAGATTTCTCAGTTTTTCAGAAAGAAATGGCAAGTGAGCCAACAAATCATTTAAAAGATGATGCTCACTTGCTTGAGATTTTGGCTTCTCCATGAGAGTTAAAGATGGAGAATCAGGAATTGATGTGTTTATCATGTCCACATCCAGTGAGTTTATGGGATAATTTTGTAATAACCCAAAAAAAATTGGACTTTTTGTAACCCTTATGAATAGTGATTTTGCTGATTATGCTGATTAAGAAAACTTTTCATGCCACACTATGTAGGAGTTCTTTTATTGATATTCTGAGATCTTATTAGTACTCTATATTGTATATAAGTGTATGTAAAGATCGTCAGAATCCAAATTCGAACACTTTGATTTTTCCCGAAAATCCACCAGATACCGAAAGAATAGAGTATAAGGTAACATGATTAAAAGGATTTAAATTCCAGGATTATAAGAGAGGATCATAAAAGGAATATAAAATATGGAGAAAGGTTTAGGGGAACCCATGTAATAAGATCCTGAATATGATCACTCAAACGATAAACGAGTCATAAAACAATTAAACGACAAGTAATGCAAAAGAGATTAGTGCAAGGATTAAGGATGATGATCAAGCAATTAAGCAAGGATTATCATAAAAGATGCTTCCACCACTAAGTAATGAGAAGTGGAATATGATGAAGTCACCAAGGTGATGTCATGCTTAATCACACTTCACTCGCTTTAATCATCCAATTAACCACCCAAATATCTCATTCAACTTCCATTTTCCACCACAAACACAATTAACAAAGAAAAACACCCTCCCAAGAACATTGCTCTCGGCTTTCTTCATTCCAAGGAAGAAAAATTTCAAGAATTCAAGCTTCACTTCATAAACAAATCCAAGGTAAATTCCTTAGCTTCTTGATGATTAGACAAGCATATCCTCGGAGTTTAAGCTTCCAATTCTTCATGAATCTCTTCCAATAAATCAAGGAAGAAGATGGTGAATAATAAATTTCAAGAAATAACTTTAGTTTTCTTGATTTTTTATGAAAGTTAAAGTTATAAAAGCAAGGATCAAGGTTCTTTTAGACATTCAAAGCTCTTGTGTTGTGTAAGGAAGATTCAAGAAGGTATAAAACTTCAAACCCTAACTTTACTTTAAGTATTAGGAATGGTTTTAATTGTTATAGTAAATGAGAAGCATGATGCTTGTGTGTTTAAAGTTTGGATTGGATTTGTAGTGATTTAGATGATGGAATCTTGTTTATAGTTAATGAAACTTAAGTATAGTTAGTAGTTCATGTTTGTGGTTGACTGAATTGGAAAATCTTGAGGTTTGGGACTGATGTAGTAAGGTTTGGATGAGGGTTGGTTGTATTGTTGGTTGTGAGTTGAATTGTGGTTGTTTGGAGTGTTTTAAAACTTGGTAATCGCGTAAACATAGTCATCGTAATGCCTGTTTTCGTACAACTGCTTGTTCTTAGTGTTCGGGACAAAGAGCTAACTGTCTAATCAGTAACTTTGCCATGTTTAGCCATAATGTCTCGTAAGCTTTGTTTTGATATATGGTTCCCTTGAATCCGATGTACGGTTTAGGAGAAACGACCCTTTTTATGTAACGGCGTTTCACGAATGAACCATTTCCCCTCTCCTTACTTTGAAACCTTGGTTAAGGTCCTTAAATGACTATTTTGAGTAAGAAACAATTATGTAAGGTTAATGGGTCAGTGGTAGAGTATTCGCGAAAGCTTCGCCTTAAAATTCGTAACAGTTAATTTATTAAAAATGGTGGAGTCGAGGGTACTCGAGCGACTTATGTGAATCGTTAAGCGCAAAAGCGAACGTTAGGGTCCAATTGGTTAAAGTATAGTTTGTTAAGCGACCATGGTTTAATTCTAACTTATATGTTGTTTATAGGTTACCAGACTCGCCCCAGGCCTTTTACCACCCCCTAGTCGCTCAGGCAAGTTTTTTACCCGTATAACTGTTGCTGTGATGTATATATGTATATGCATTATCTTGTGATAAGTGCATGATTGTTATTAGCGAATCTTGCGATATATTGGAGCATGTTGATATGATATATATGCATGCCTGTATATATATATATATATATATAAATAGTTTTCAAAACTATTAATCGAATAAGGTTTATTCGATAACTTTATATTATAAATGAATATTATTTTGAATATTCATTCGAGGACTTATGACTCTGCATATTTTATTTAATGAATATTATTTTGAATATTCATTCGAGGACTTATGACTCCGCTTATTTTATTTAATGAATATTATTTTGAATATTCATTCGAGGTTTTATGACTCCGCTTATTTTATTTAATGAATATTATTTTGAATATGCATTCGAGAACTTATGACTCCGCTTATTTTATTAAATAATATTCCTTATTTTATTAAAGAATAATGTTTCAATATTTTCCAAGTATTCGGAAAATAATTGATACTATCAAATCATTCTTACTTTAAATATTTCCAGAGAATATTTTCAAACATTATCAAAACTATTTTGGAAGGTTAGAGCGGATCCCAAAACTCATTTTCAAATTTAAGATCTTCCTTTCGAAGGGTATTTAAATACTTGCTCAAAAATCTGAGGGATCCGGCTCCGTGATGTATTTTTTTATATACTCGCAACAAGGTTACTGTTTTGATAAAAAGAGTTTTTGATTACTTACCCAACACTCAAGAAGTAAAATTCTTGGAATAAGTTAATCCATTAACAGGAATCGCCTGGGAAATATCGGTGAGTTTTCCTTTCCAACTAGATACGACTTCTTGGTGGAGCCGTATCAACAAGTTTCTACTTGGGGAAAGTGGGGACGAGCTTTACGTTTCAGAGTCATGAATTTCATCTGAACTAGGATTGGCGTAAGTGGTCGAGTGGCGCTGGCCCAACTTTATTATATTGGCCCGAATGGTCCGGAAGTTCCTCTAAGACGGTCCTTTCCTTAGTAGTCCATTGTTCGGTGGACAAGTAAATCCGATTTTTCTCCTCTACATGTAGAATATGGTGGGGTTGCACTACTGCGACAGATCATTTCGATCGAAAGGCTATGGATGGGTGATTGCTGAAGCGTTGACAGGGTCAAATGGTTATAATGATGTTTCCCTCAAATGAAGTATCTCGTAACTTCATTTCTTTTAAACAATATTTCAAAGTTTGAATCTATTCAAGGCTTATATTGTAGTCTCATCTATATGATGAACCTTTGAAAATTTATTATACTTTGAATAGTGGTAGTTCAAGTAGTTTTCTAAAATGGTATAAGTATAGTGAAGTATTTGGTAACTTCATCTCCCTTTAGGATTATATCGAGTAAGTAATTATCTGGGGGTGTTACATAAATGGTATCAAAGGTAAGCGTTATAAACCTCAGAGGTGATGCGATGATATAATAATAAACTCACGAAGATAATAAGAACTCTTTCCAAGTTCATAGTCGGACTACTTAAAGTAGCGCTGACAGTTAAAACCCTTACGGGAATTTTTATAAGTATCATGATAGTAACTTAGCTCGTTTAATATGTAGGCACATGAGATAGAGGACCCAGAGATGTTCGAGCATGAGCATGGTGAGGCACTGCTAGATGTCGAGTATCAGGGGGAGCCTGAGGAGGATGATATGGATGAGGAGGACCCCTCAGAGGAGTCAGAGATAGAGGTTATTGCGGTTTCAGATAAGGAGGACCCGAATGAGGTCCTAGTAGCTGAGGAGCATGTCGATGCTATCGTGGAGTATACCGGTACCCCCCTACCCTCACTCCCCGTGGTTAGAGCTCCTACCCCTCCACCACTATCTTGGAGCCCCTATAATGACAGCTCTGAGACCCATACTCTGGAGCTCAGGCAGACTGAGGAGGTACCCATAGCAGATCCAGATTTACCACCTCTCGACCCTGCCCGTAGGCAGTCTTTGTTAGCTCACGGCTATATTCAGGATGTTTTGAGGACTCGAGTGGTTGTTGCCGAGGCCCGGCTGGATGAGGCCAGGAGAGAGTTAGATGCAGAGAGGGCTGGTAGACGTGCACGAGCTCATCAGGCTAGAGCTACCATACCCCGATCTCTGAGGAGAGAACTGACTAGGATAGAGCTTATGGCCCGTATGAGGCTCCGATCACTTCATGCATAAAGACATGGCAGGAGATCCAGGAGGCAGGCTGATTACATTTTCCGTCGTGCGATGGAGAGAGTGTGGGAGTTGACCCACTCTGGCAATTGATTTAGGACCGGTGATGTGGTAGTCTAGTCGTCTAGTTAGTAGTGGCCATAGTAAGAGCCAATTTTCCAAGATAGTTGACTTGTATATAGTATCCCTTTCTCTGACTAGATAGATAGACCATGTATTTCACTTTTGGGCAGATGACTGTAGCACTGTTGTAGTTTTGACCAGATCGAACTATTTATTTCTCGCATTATGTATATATTTTTTTCCTTTCAGTTCAGTTCCTTAGTGACGAGATCATTGTTTTTATCGTTATTATTACTGCACTTCTTATTAGAACTGTCATAATATAATAGAATTGCGAGATACATTCTCCCCTTTATAGAAACTGTGCAAGGCACAATCTTTTGTATGATTGTGACCTAACGTTGAATTTCCCAAAAATTTATCAGTATCATGCCGCCAAGAAGGATTGGGACTAGGGCGAACCCTGGATTTGAGGAGCAGGGAAGCCATAACCAGGATGGTAGAAACCAAGGACAGAGTGAAGAGGATGATGAGGATTATATTGAACAGGATGACTCCCAGTATGAAGAGGAGGAGGAAACATTTGATGTGGAAGGATTTGAGATAGAGGCAGAAGAAGGAGAAGCTGAGGTTGAGAACAAGTGCCAAACCCAGGCATGGATCACATGGGGCAGTTCATGCAACTACTAAGGCAGAACTTGGAACGTCAACCCAACCCACCCCCTCAAGGAAATAACAAGGTTGTGGCAAACTCTTTCAGGGCTTTCAAGTCCTTTAAGCCCCCTGAGTTCCACGGATCAGCCGACCCAGTTGAGGCAAGGGCATGGCTAAAGAAAATGGAGAAATCCTTTGAGATTCTGTGTACCGATGAGGCACAGAAGACTGTATTTGATACCTACCTTCTGAAAGGAGAGGCCAACTACTGGTGGGAGGCCAAGAAAAACATGAGGATAGATGATATCATAACCTGGGAAAGGTTCGGTCAATTGTTTTTGGAGAAATATTTCCTGAGGTTTATGGAGAACCAGATGGAGCTCAAGTTCTTGGAGCTAAAGCAGAATAACTTATCTGTACCAGAGTATGAAACAAAATTTACTGAGTTATCAATGTTTGTGCCGGAGTTTGTGACCACTGAGGAAAAGAAAGCTAGGAGGTTTCAGCAGGGACTGAAATCGTGGATTCAGAATAGGGTGGAAATCCTTAAGCTTACAGACTATGCCACTCTGGTGCAAAAGGCAACAATTGCGGAAGCTGGAAGTGAACAGATGCAGAAGGAAAGAGAGAAGAAAGGAATAAAAAGGAAAAGCATAAGCATGGGCGGAGGTTCCGCAGAAGGGAACTTCCCAAATAGGTTTAACCGAGGAGTAGTGTCGCTCCCAGGGAGGAGTGCTGGGTTTAGGCGACCGATGAGTGTGAATGTGAGCGAGAGCGGCCATAAGTCAGTAATGTCCTATTCCAACCAGTCTCGACCTCCATTACCAGCCTGTAACACTTGTGGAAGGATGCATTCTGGGGAGTGTAAAGGAAATCCAGTAACCTGCTTTAAGTGTGGTCGAGTGGGTTACTATTCTCACAAGTGCCCTTCGTTAGCCACTACCGTCATTCCAACCACCACTTGTCATCAGTGTGGATGCCCGGGTCATTGGAAGAGGGAATTCCCAATGAACAAACCACCAGCTTTAGGAGCAAGCAGGGCTACTTCTAATAAGCCACCTACTGCAAGGACTTTCAACATGACAGTTCAAGATGCTATGAAAGACTCGGATGTGATTACAGGTACCCTTTCTCTAAATTCAGTCAGTGCGAATGTTTTATTTGATTCGGGAGCAACTAAATCTTTTATATCGAGGGACTTTGCACATAAGTTAAGACTTAAGGCTGACCCCTTGTTAGAACCTTTACAAGTAGAAATAGCCAACCATGAAATTATCCCCGTTAACCAGATTCACCCCGCCTGTGAGTTAGGCATAGGGGAACAATATTTTAGTGTTGATCTGATTCCTTTTAAATTAGGGGAATTTGACGTAATTTTGGGAATGGACTGGCTATCTAGCAATGATACTCAGATAGACTGTAAAGGGAAGAAAGTTAAGTTGATTATCCCAGGGAAGAAAGAAGTCATATTTAGAGGGAAGACGCAGACGCAGAAATTTTTGACCATGGCCCGGGACAATAAGATGCTACGAAAAGGAAATGAGGCTTACCTAGCCTATGTGATGGACATGCAAAAGGAGGTGCCCAACTTGCAAGACATTCCGGTAGTCAACGAATTTGAAGATGTATTCCCACAAGACCTTCCGGGACTACCACCGGATAGAGTGATTGAATTTGCTATTGAGTTGGCCCCAGGGATGGCGCCAGTTTCAAAGGCACCATACCGGTTAACCCCATTAGAAATGAAGGAACTGGCTAAACAATTACATGAACTTTTGGATAAGGGTATAATAAGACCCAGTGTGTCTCTGGGGGAAGCATCAGTATTATTTTTTAAGAAGAAAGATGGGAGCATGAGGCTGTGCATCGGCTACCGAGAGTTGAACAAGCTAACCATAAAGAACAGGTACCCGTTACCCAGAATAGACGATCTGTTCGACCAGCTAAAGGATGTTGTTTATTTTTCCAAGATTGACCTGAGAACTGGATATCACCAACTAAAGATTAAACCCGAAGATATTCCAAAGACTATGTTCCATACCATGTATGGTCACTATGAGTTCTTGGTAATGTCCTTTGGATTAACCAACGCCCCAGCGGCTTTCATGGATTTAATGAATAGAGTATTCAAGAAGTACTTGGATAAGTGTGTGATAGTTTTTATCAATGATATTTTAATCTACTCAAGGACCGAGGATATACATGCAGAGAATTTGAGGATAGCTCTAGGAATACTCAGAGAAGAACAGTTGTTTGCCAAATTCTCGAAGTGTGAATTTTGGCGGAATGAAGGACATGTGATCAATAAGGAAGGAGTATTGATTGACCCCTCCAAGATAGAGGTGGTCTCAAATTGGGAAAGGCCAACCACACCCACAGAGGTAAGGAGTTTCATAGGATTGGCCGGCTATTATCGTAGATTTGTACAGGATTTTGCGAAGATCGTAGCCCCTTAACACGACTTACTTGTAAGACAGAAAAGTTTGAATGGACAGAAAAATACGAGAACAGTTTTCAAGAATTGAAGAAAAGGTTGGTAACGGACCCGGTGTTGGCGTTGCCAGACGGAAAAGGAGATTTTGTGATATATAGTGACGCGTCGCATAAAGGATTAGGGTGTGTGCTTATGTATCACGGTAAGGAGATTGCGTATGCGTCGAGACAACTAAAGGAATATGAGATTAGATATCCTACTCATGACCTTGAGCTCGCGGCAATAATTTTTGCCTTAAAGATTTAGAGGCACTACTTGTATGGAGAGAAGTGCAATATTTTCACAGAACATAAGAGCCTCAAGTACATATTGACGTAGAAAGAGCTCAACATACGCCAGAGGAGATGGTTAGAGCTAATTAAGGATTATGATTGTGAGATTCTCTATCATCCAGGGAAAGCCAATGTGGTGGCTGACGCCCTTAGTAGGAAGGAAAGACTCAAAATGATAATGACTACGAAGGAATTGATAAGGGATTTCGAAAAAATGGAAATAGAAGTAAAGGTAACCGGAACCGGAACCGAAAAGCTGTTTGAGATCGCGATGTAGCCAGAGTTATTGGAAAAGATTAGATTGTGCCAAGAAAAAGTAATGAATGAAGGCAGAGAGTCAATGACTGGAGAAGAGATCCATACCGAGAGAGATGATAAGGGGATAATGAGGTATTTCTACAGGATTTGGGTTCCGAATGTTCAAGAGCTTAAAGACGAGATTTTGGATGAAAGCCATAGTTCAAGGTATTCCATTCACCCGGGGAGCACCAAGATGTATAGGGATTTAAAGGAGTATTATTGGTGGCCCAACATGAAGAGGGACGCAGCAGAATGGGTAAGCAAATGTTTGACTTGCCAAAGAGTAAAGGCAGAACACCAGAGACTCATTGGACTTTTACAACCCCTGGAGATTCCCGAATGGAAATGGGAACAGATAGCCATGGATTTTGTTGTAGGCTTTCCAAGGACGAAAGCCAATCATGATGCCATATGGGTAATTATAGACCGACTGACAAAGTCATCTCACTTCATTCCTATTAATGAGAGATACACAATCGATATATTGGTGGACATTTATCTTAAGAGAATAGTGACGCGACATGGAGTCCCAGCGTCCATTATCTCAGACCGAGACCACGGATTCAACTCCAGATTTTGGAGGAGCTTTCAAAAATATACGGGAACCAAATTAAACATGTGTACCATTTACCATCCCCAAACGGATGGGCAAAGTGAAAGGACCATCCAGACACTAGAGGATATGTTGAGAGTCCGTGCAATAGACTTTAAAGGAAGTTAGGATGATCACTTGCCATTGATCGGGTTTTCTTATAATAATTGCTTTCATGCCAGCATCGGAATGCCGCCTTACGAGGCCCTGTATGGAAGAAGGTGTCGATCTCCCTTATACTGGGATGAAGTGGGGGAGCGAAAGATGCTCGGACCTGAAATAGTCCAAAGGACCAAAGACATAGTGGATCTCATCAGAGGACGGCTTGTAGCAGCCCAAGACCGACAGAAGAAGTATGTAGACCTAGCCCGGAAGGACAAGGAGTATGAAGTAGGGGATTTAGTACTGCTAAAGGTATCCCCTTGGAAAGGATTGATGAGGTTCGGAAAAAAGGGAAACTAAGCCCAAGGTACATTGGACCTTTTAATATATTAAGACGAACTGGGAAGTTAGCTTACAAGCTAGCCTTACCCCTGAACCTACAACAAGTTCATAATGTGTTCCATGTGTCAATACTAAGGAAGTATCATCGAGATGGCAGGCACATAGTGGAATATGAACATGCGGACATGCAACTAGACCTGACTTAAGGGGAGCAACCAGTGAATATTTTGGATAAAAAGGAGCAAGTTCTTCGAAACAAGGTAATCAAGCTAGACAGAGTGTTATGGCAGAATCATAATGTGGAGGAGTCAACTTTGGAACTAGAGAGCGCAATGCTAGAAAAGTAACCCCATTTGTTTTCTATCTGATTCTGGGACGGAATCCTTTTAAATAGGGGAGACTGTAATAACCCAAAAAAAAATTTGGACTTTCTGTAACCCTTATGAATAGTGATTTTGCTGATTATGCTGATTAAGAAAACTTTTCATGCCACACTATGTTGGAGTTCTTTTATTGATATTCTGAGATCTTATTAGTACTCTATATGGTATATAAGTGTATGTAAAGATCGTTAGAATTCAAATTCGAACACTTTGATTTTTTTCCGAAAATCCACCAGATACCGAAAGAATTGAGTATAAGGTAACATGATTAAAAGGATTTAAATTCAAGGATTATAAGAAAGGAATATAAAATATTGAGAAAGGTTTAGGGGAACCCAAGTAATAAGATCCCGGATATGATCCCTCAAACTATAAACGAGTCGTAAAACAAATAAATGACAAGTAATGTAAGAGAGATTACTGCAAGGATTAAGGATGATGATCAAGCAATTAAGCAAGGATTAGCATAAAGGATGCTTCCACCACCAAGTAATGAAAAGTGGCTAATGATGAAGTCACCAAGGTGATGTCATGCTTAATCACACTCCACTCACTTTAATCATCCAATTAACCACCAAAATATCTCATTCAACTTCCATTTTCCACCACAAACACAATCAATAAAGAAAAACACCCTCCCAAGAACATTGCTCTTGGCTTTCTTCATTCCAAGGAAGAAAAATTTCAAGAATTCAAGCTTCACTTCATAAACAAATCCAAGGTAAAATTCCTTAGCTTCTTGATGATTAGATAAGCATATCCTAGGAGTTTAAACTTCCAATTCTTCATGAATCTCTTCCAGTAAATCAAGGAAGAAGATGGTGAATAGTAACTTTCAAGAAATAACTTTAGTTTTCTTGATTTTTTATGAAAGTTTAAGGTTATACAAGCAAGGATCAAGGTTCTTTTAGGCATTCAAAGCTCTTGTGTTGTGTAAAGAAGCTTCAAGAAGGTATAAAACTTCAAACCCTAACTTTACTTTGAGTATTAGGAATGGTTTTGATTGTTATAGTAAATGAGAAGCATGATGCTTGTGTGTTTAAAGTTTGGATTGGATTTGTAGTGATTTGGATGATGGAATCTTGTTTATAGTTAATGAAACTTAAATATAGTTAGTAGTTCATGTTTGTGGTTGAATGACTTGGAAAATCTTGAGGTTTAGGACTGATGTAGTAAGGTTTGGATGAGGGTTGGTTGTATTGTTGGTTGTGAGTTGAATTGTGGTTGTTTGGAGTGGTTTAAAACTTGGTATAGTATATGTATATATATAAATAGTTTTCAAAACTATTAATCGAATAAGGATTATTTGATAACTTTATATTATAAATGAATATTATTTTGAATATTCATTTGAGGACTTATGACTCCGCTTATTTTATTTAATGAATATTATTTTGAATATTTATTCGAGGACTTATGACTCCGCTTATTTTATTTAATGAATATTATTTTGAATATTCATTCGAGGACTTATGACCCCGCTTATTTTATTTAATGAATATTATTTTGAATATTCATTCGAGGACTTATGACTCCGCTTATTTTATTAAATAATATTCTTTATTTTATTAAATAATAAAGTTTCGATATTTGCCAAGTACTCGGAAAATAATTGATACTATCAAATAATTCTTACTTTAAATATTTCGAGAGATTATTTTCAAACTTTATCAAAACTATTTTGGAAGGTTTGAGTGGATCCCAAAACTCGGTTTCCAATTTAAGATCTTCCTTTCGAAGAGATTTAAATACTCGCTCAAAAATCTGAGGGATCCGGCTCCGTGATGTATTTTTTTTTATATACTCGCAACAAAGTTGCTATTTTGATAAAAGAGTTTTTGATTACTTACCCAACACTCAGGAAGTAAAATTCTTGGAATAAGTTAATCCATTAACAGGCATCGCCTGGGAAATATCAGTGAGTTTTACTTTTCAACTAGATACGACTTCTTGGTGCAGCTGTATCAACAAGTTTCTACTTGGGGAAGGGGGGACGAGCTTTATGTTTCAGAGTCATGGATTTCATCTGAACTAGGAGTGGCGTAAGTGGTCGAGTGGCGCCGGCCCAGCCTTATTATATTTGCCCAAATGGCCCGGAAGTTCCAATAAGACGGTCTATTTCTTAGGAGTCCAGTGTTCGGTTGACAAGTAAATCTTACTGTTTTCCTCTACATGTAGAAAATGGTGGGGTTGCACTACTGCGACTGATCATTGTGAAGGGTCTTCCTGGCATGGCAAACTCCTGTAATGAGTTTATCGTCTAGTTAGGATTTTTCTTGCAACACTACCCAGAGCATTTCGATCGAAAGGCTACGGATGGGTGATTGCTGAAGCTTTGAAAGGGTCAAATGGTTATAATGATGTTTCCCTCAAATGAAGTATCTCGTAACTTCATTTCTTTTAAACAATATTTCAAAGTTTTAATCTATTCAAGGTTTATATTGTAGTCTCATCTATATGATGAACTTTTGAAAAATTATTATACTTTGAACAGTGGTAGTTCAAGTAGTTTTCTAAAATGGTATAAGTATAGTGAAGTATTTGGTAACTTCATCTCCCTTTAGGCTTATTTCCAGTAAGTAATTATCTAACACTTGATAAAGATTTCCAGTAAGTTATCTATTTAGATACTTGCATTATTGATTACACTATATATTATCCTGCGAGCTGTAATGCTCACTCTTGCTTCATTTCTTCATCACACAACAACAGTTAGGAAGGATGGCCAGACTCAAGCAGACCTAGCGCAAGAGCGTGGGAAGCGTCCCGTGTCTTCCCGTTGATATCATAGTTTCCATAGCTGTAGAGGTAGATCTAATTGTAGACCAGGCATTCTACTTTTGGGGAATCAATTATGTATAATTATAACTTGTGACAGATAATGGCAATTAACTGTAAACTTATTAAGTAATCAATTTGGGTTGTAATAACATTTAATTTGTGGATTCAAGGACTTGTACTTATTTCAATTTCATCTCTGAGACTATAACGTGTTGTGGTGTGTGTTAGTGTGGGGTCACAGCATGAGGTTATTTATTTTTAATTAAGTTAAGTGATATTTATGGAAAGAAAGACCGTGACGACCCGGATCCCCGACCCCAGATCTGGGGGTGTTACAAATTTTATGTTTGAGGTGTTTCAATTAAGAGAGATTTTGACCGTGATTCCACATTTATTAGAGCCACATCAATCTGACTTTGAGAAGGTGCATTAACTGAGTCTTTGACTGCAGTTGGCACTATGTGTGCACCCTGTGTATCCCAATTATTCTAGATTTCTTCTTTATAATATAAGTTTAAGGTTGGTCCATGTCTCTTACCTTTTTGGCCTGTGCTCTTGGTTGAGAGCTTGTTTCAATAGTCACATCATTTTGGGATGATGCAACTACCAATGAGCTTAAATCTTTATTAAGCATTTCAGTTTGTTAGGAGACTGCAATGTGGCTGGTTTGGGGTTCACTTAACTCACTCTCCTTATCATTAGGGTTACTTTGATTTTCACCATGTCCCTTACCAGTCTTACTTCCCTTCACACTCCCCACTTTGTGATTAATAAATTTTGAAACGAGTCCCTTTTGAGATGAACTAGAGTGGGGTTTCTTAGACTTGGATTTGGAAACTTTTAATTTGGTGGATTGGGTAGGCATCTATTGGGTCATACTTACAGATGCCATAGCCACACTTGTTTGCAAAAAAATTGAGGTTGAGAAGTAGTAGAGATAGAAGTGTTTACCTCACTTACCTAAGGTTCCTCCATGATTTACAGATAGATGAGGGGAACCTCACTGTGGTCATTTGCCTTATTTAAGTCAGCAATAACTCTCCTCTCTTGACCCCAACAATCAAGCTTGTTAGTTAGGTTCAAAATTACAAGATCTTCAGAAACAAAGTTAGCTAGCAACATAAAGAATCTAGCATAATAAATGTTCTTAGACCTTTTCTTAATGTCTCCTAGTTTGTACCCTAATTCATACATTACAAAATTACTGAAATTAAAGTACTTATCACTCAGAAGCATGTAAAGCATGTTAACAATAGAATAGCTAACAACATCAAAATTACTAATTTTTCCAGAAAATGCCTTAACAAAATAATCACAGAGAAAGATCCACTCATTCCTAAGGCCCATTCTCCTAACCTCGCCTAATTTATTGGGATTAAGAGAATAACCCATAGAAGTAAGCATGTTACTCACCTTTCTGTCTATGTGTGGAACAAGAATGTTATTTTCAGGCAGTTTAAAGCATGCTTGTAGTGTATCACAGTTAATGTAGTGTTCCTTACCTTTAAAAGAGAAGGTAATGCTTTTATCTTTTGAATTGGACACGGTAGTAGTCCAAATCTCCTTAACAACTTCACAATAGATGACCGGAGATTCAAGAATAGCATAACTTAGTTTGCAGCCTCGAATAAAGTCCATCATTTTGTGATAGTCCTCAGAAGCAGCAATCTCCTTATTGACTAATACTACAAAGTTGTTCTTTTCATATACAAACCCATTTTGAGACATGATTTTGACTATTGGTGCCATTGTTGTGATTGAAAGTAGTTACAGAGAGAAAGGGGGTTTTGCTTTGGAGACGAAGAGAGTTAGTAGAAATTGCTTTGAGAAAGATAAAAGTAAAATAGAAAATAAAATGGGGCTTATATACCTTCTCATAAACAAACAAGTAAAAATTAAAAAGTACAATAAAGTACCCAATGAAATTTGCCCAAAATAGTCGTTTAAAATGCAATAAACTGTAGAAATTCTAAAGGTTATCCATCGAGATATACATACAGACTGTATGTAAATTTGACAGATAAGAAATATAATTAACGGCTATGATTACAGCAATTCAACGGATGAAGATTAAACAGATATCCGTCGAGATAAAAAGTACCCAGATTAACATTTGAACTTATCCACCAGAGATATATATATATATATATTTCGAGAACTCTGTGATTGAACTTATCCACCAGAGATATATATATTTCGAGAACTCTGTGATACAAAGAGTGTACACAGCTGCTTACAAGTAGAATCACAAGGAACAGAGAAATTCATCACAGATACAGCCTTTTCTAATTTCTCTAGTTTGTTGCTGAATTTACTACTAGCTACTCTTGTTTTATATATTACCAAGTTACAAGTGAATAAGACAAACTAATAAAATAAAATATGTCTTTGTCTAATCACATGCTTCTTCATTTCTCCATCCAGTATCTTTGATTTTCTTCAAGTAAGCATTGAAATGGAAATGCTTATTTGTTCTCTAAAATATGTAAATAGTCTGCCACATTCCATTTGTATACAATCAACCCATGTGATTGTTAAGTCACAATCAACTAATTTTTGAATCTAATCATCTGTTGGAACTCTGTTGTATCATCCGTTGAGACTTTGTTGAATCATCCGTTGAGAGTCTGGTTGATCATCCGTTAAAAATCTAGTAGATACCTTGTGGAACATCCGTTGAGAGTATCTTCATAGCAGGTAACTCTATTTCACTTATACAAGATTACAAGGCATCCACTATTTACAATTAGCCAACCTATCTTGCATATCAATCTAGTAGTCAACATGACTTAGAATATCCTACAACTTATAGTTCTCTAAGGCATTACAGTATGCATAAATGTGTTACAAAACTTATTAAAACATAAGTTACTCTCTCAACGGATGACATAGTAGATTATTCGTTGAGAGCTACAAAATACACTTAATTAAATCTACTAAGGTGTTTTGATTAGCTTACCATCAAGCCTACAACATATTCCTAACAATCTCCCCCAATTTATTTCTACTGGAATTGTAGGAATAAATTTGGAGGGACTTGATGATAACAAAACACCTCTTTACATAGAGATTATTCAACAGTAGATAAAACTTATAAGTGCTGCAAATTTATTGAAAATTGTAAAATTATGAAGGTTCATAGAAAATCTCACAAGCCATTTTCAAGGTGTTCCTCTAAACTGAGCAAGTTAATCTTTTCTTCTTGAATGTCTAGTCCTCTTTCCCAGTTCTTTATTATTCTCTTCAATCTGGTGTTGAAGTTGTCTATAGAACTCAGATTCATCTTCATTTGATTGATCCTACATCTCCTGTATTTCCTTGAGAGTTTCATTGCTTGATATCTTTAGCTGATCATCTAATCTAAAGAATCATCTTGTGTTCTTTTCATCCTTGAACTCCATCAACCAGTACGGCCTCAATGCACTCTATTCCCATTGTAAAGAATGGTTAAGACTATTGAGAGTGCATTTGGCTCTCTCCAGCTATGTCTTATTCTTTCAATCTGATTGAGTATGTCCTTCTTGGAAACAATGTTAAAGTCAAAGTTTTTCTTGATTGAGGAGAATATCTTCACTAAGATAGAGTAGCCTTTATTGAGAATTCTGTGAAGAGGCAAAGTAAAATCCTTTCCACCCTTGTATCTGAACACAAGTCTTTCTGGGAGCCTGTTGTGGGCATCAATTGCTCTCACTTTATCTAGCTCATCCAGATAGAGATTGATGTCTGAAAACTCCTTTATATCACAGATGAATAGTTGATCTCCTTTTTTTACAGTAGGTTTGGATTTGGATAGATTTTTGCATTTGAATGGAATTGGCTTGACTGGATTTCTTGGTTTGGACTTTCTTCTTTTGGCTGAGGTAGATGGAATTGGGAGGTTAAGATCAGAAATTGGTAGGCTTTCCCAGTCTATCGGTTCATCCCTAGGAATTATTGGTTCACCATGGAAATTCACATCAGAATAAACCTTAAATTCAGCTTGCTCCATTGTGGGCAAGGTTGGTTGATTTGAAGTAGTAGGCTGGGTAGGCTCATGTTCATCTTCTTTCTCTTATTCTTCTCTAAAATCCAGCTTCGTTTTGGCTATTTCCTTTCTCATCCTTCTCCCAATTTTCTGCTTTGGTTCCTCCAGATTCTCAGTTTTAGTGATAGTGGCAGGTTTCTCAGCTTCCGACTTGGTAGCAACCTTTTCAGCCTCTTTCTTAGCTTCTAAGGTAGCCTATTTTTTCTGATTCTCAAGTGTTTGCTTTTCTTCTCTTTTGGCTTCTGCAAATTATGGAAGTCTAGCCATCACACAAATTTCTTTTCCATGTCTGTATAGACTAGATCAAAAGGATTCTTGGTATAATGTTTTCATGAATGCTTCTTGCGCTTCAAGATCATATTGGCCTCTGACTGTCTTCTAGCAGAGGTTTGACCTCTCTCCATCTTCCTCAAGCTCATTTCCCTGATAGGAATTTGCCTCAGTTGAGTGAAATGTTTCACAGATTTTTCTTGCTTTGTAACTGGATCAAAAACCTTTTCAATTTTCTCATCCATTTGTTTTATTAATTCATTCATCCTGAGCTCAGTTGCTGCAATATTGATCAAATCAATTCCATCTAAAACTGGTGGCTTTGAGAAAGTAATGGCTGGAACAATTACTTTGCTAACTTGAATTTGCACATCCTTCACCCCCTCACTTACTTGAGTAATTGCATCTTTCTCCCCCTTTTTGTTATCATCAAGTTGTGCAGGGTTGGAAGTCTGAACAGCCACCAATTTTTGTAGTAATTGAGTTTGAGTTTGTTGGTTGGAAAGATTTTGAGCAATTGAGTCTTCAACTTTAGACAGTCTTGAACCCAGATTCTCAACCTTTTTATTCAAGTCATACTCTTTCCTGAGATTTTGATTGAGACTGGTCATTATTGTATCAGGAAGTTTAGCATCTAGTTTCTTATAGAGATCCTCCTTGACTTGAGCCAAATCATGTTTCCGTAAATCTACAGTTTGATGATGTTAAAGTGCTTGAATTTTATGTAACTGTAGAGACTCTAGATGGGTTTGCAGAAGTTTCTTGGTGCTGGTATTATTGGTGGCTTGAATAGCATCTTGAGTTTCATGAACTAGTTCAAACAAGATTGACTTGAAATGATGAAGATTGCAATCTTTTGAGAACATCCAATCTGGAGTTTCAGTCTCCCAATATATTCATGCTTATTTCATCATCATCCTCTTCAAGAAAGTAACCACCAAAAGAATCACCAGAGGCTGCAGAATTATACTCAAAATCCTCACCAGTTGTGGAAGGAAGTGAGTTGATTGCATCTTTGGCCCTTAGCATGAAAGCTGTTATATGTACCAAGTTTAATGCTCTCTCAGCAGCCTCATTGCCCTGTTCAGCTAAAATTTGATAAGCTAGAACCGGATGAGTAAATGCCTCAGCTTCGAAAGAAACAGAGTCTATAACAGCTTGATATTCTTGCTGAAATAGCTGCTTCTTTTCAACCTCATTGACATCCCTTATCTCACTAATAATGGGCTCTTCTCATTCTTCATTTGTACCTGCTTTTCTCTCATGATCTCTCTTTTCTTGCATCAAGGGCTCCCCTTGGCTTCCCACCCTCACACCCTCACCTACACCATCTAAGGTGGGACTCCTCTCACTCACTCTTGCCATGCTGGAAGAAATATCGTGCACTTTTTCACTCATTTTCTCTCCTTTTGCCTGAGAGCAACTCAGTCTCTCACTCAGTTCACTCCCTTCCCTCAATCCTAGTAATGATTGAACTACTACTAAGTCATTTGCAAATTTCAAGTGGTGCAGAGACTTTCAACGGATGTGTAACATTCGTGGAAATAGTAGTTGAGAAATTTAACGGATAATTGTTGTTAAGCACATCCGCCGAGAGACAATCACTAGTCGACGAATGAAAAATATCCGTCGAGAGAGTAGAAATGATAGAGTTTGGAGTAGAAACTACTGAATCTATGCTGATTGATTTGATATTATCCACAGATTTCTCTATATTTTCAGAAAGAAATGGAAAGTGAGCCAACAAATCATCTAAAAGATGATGCTTACTTGCTTGAGATTTTGGCTTCTCCATGAGTGATTACTTGATTACCTGATTGCTTGAAATTACTTTTCCCCAAAACCGGTAGAAAACAATTATTTATAACTACTTGGGATACGTAACTTAAAACATTTATGTTCTTGTACAAGTATAAAACAACAGTTTATCCATATGTACTGAACCATAAAAGAATGGTCAGGGTTACTTGCCTTGCAATGCTTTACAAAACCCTTGGTAGCTTTTATGTTGACTTCGGTCCTTGCGAGACTCGACTGGGAACTACAGTAACAGAATAACCTAATTATTTATACCGACATGTTTGATATCTTCGAACCTAACAACCCAATCTGATAACACGACTCTTATAATGTATATACACATAATCATATAGTCCAAATAACAATAGGGTTAAAATGTTTTATATCGCAAAGCACGTTTCTCGTATTTAAAAATATTTTTTAGAAAAAAATTGACAGCGACTCCTATATTTATAAGCCTACCCGTCGAAACATCATCGACGTCGATTCCCAACAAATCACAATTTACGTCACAACACAATTTTCACAATTAAACAACTATTTACGCACGAAACCAATCATACGAACCATTTTATTTATTTTATGAATTTAGGACTCAGAATTTCACCGAAGTTCATGTTTCCAACGTAAATTTCACCGATTATTTTAAAATCATTTCCGCACATATAATTTATTTTCACGAAATCAGTTAATACAAATTCATGCAGAAATTATAATAGGAATTAATATAATATAGCAATTCCCAAATTAAATCTGCAAAATAAACAGGCAAGAACAGTGGCTACACGCGCCACCAAAACAAAACTGGGTGGCCGGAAATCGGCCAAAACCAGGAGGCAATTCAAGCAATGTGTTAGGTCACACACACTGTAGAGGGGGGTGAATACAGTGTATAGCACAATCAAATCGAACTTTAATAACTCAAGTAATAGAAAATAAACTTTATTCAAAACAATAAACTCTGTTACTGTATGGAAATGTCATCTCTCAGTGATGAACAAATATCACGAGAGCTGTTAGGGTTACAATAAATAATCTTCTCGATAATGATAACACTTATAGTGTAAACCCTATGTCTGTGTTTATATACTACACAGTTACAAGATAATCGCTAATTGATATAGAATATAATTCTGCTTCCTAAAATATATCAATCAGATATCTTTTCTTCCAAGTATTCTATTCTTCATAGAATTCTTTCTTCATGCATATCTCTTCTTATGTTTATCTCGATCTTCTCTTCCTGTAAATCAACTGTCTTCCTTATCTGAACATTTTCTTTAAGTCCTGATATTATCTTCTGATAAATATCTCCTGAACCTTAAGTACTGATGACTTAAGTTCTGACTTCAGTATAAGTGCTGATTTCAGTTAAGTACTGATTTGTCCTGTTTAAGTAAGATCTGAAAACTAAACATAAATCATATTAGTCATGACATTATCAAATACATCTAACAATCTCCCTCAACATGTAAATTAACATAATATACAAGTTTAACTGATATTTGATGATGTCAAAAACATTAAGTACAAATGCATGAGAATTTGACTAGATAACTACAACTTACAGTCTTTAAAGCTTTACCAACTTTAACTTCTGATAACAACTTCAGTCTGCATTTATATCAGAATTTGAGCAGTTGTAGATCTTGACTTGGCTTCACCTTCTGATCTCTTTGATGTCAGGAGTTGTTCTGAGATAGTTCTTTAACAAACATCTCTCAGCATATCTGAGTTCATCAATCATCCTCCTTTTAACATCTTTAAGTTCTGCAGAGTCTTCACCAGTTTGAAAGATTGCAGCCTGAGATCATTAATTTTAGCTTTCTTTATGTCCTGATCAAGTCTGATCAAATACGCCTTGTCAGACTCAAGATTGAATTCCACAACATTGTAACCCAGAAAGGTAGTTATAATATTAGCAGAGTTAGGCTTCATCTCAACAATATCACCCTTGTGATCTCTGTACTTTGGAAGATATGTGCTGTCAGACTTAACAGAATAAAGCATTTTCTGTCTCTGAATTTGACTCTTCAAATAGTTTACAGCACTTTCTGTTATTTTGTCATTCACTTGAAGTAAGAATAATACATGTTCCAATTCTTCAAAATACTTCAGTGGAATGGCATTTTCCCTTATATGATAAACCCTACCATCTATCATGAAGTACAACAAGATGTGTTCTTTCAAATAGGTATGGTAAACCATCTGTATAGATTCTAGTTGATTCAATCTTTCAGGAGTTGCTCCAATACCTGGTTCACTTAAGGAAGTTGGATCATTGGTTGTGTTATGTATTCTTCTTTCATCAGCACTTCCCAATCCAGTTTTATCTCTTGCTTCCTTTCTAGTAACCACTCTTGCTTCAAAACCACTTGTAGCAGTCTTTAAAGGTTGAGTCTGTTTGGCTTTGGTGAATCCTGGTAGGAGTATCTTTGAAGGTTTAACATGAGCAATGTCAGAGGTTTCCTTTGATTTATCTTCTGATATCAAGTTAACTTGAGCTATGTCAGAGGTTACTTGCTTCTTTGAGATATCAGAACTAACCATATCTTTACTCTGAACAACTTGAGCCATGTCAGAGGTTGTCTTAGAAATTTTTCTTGAAGTCAGAGCAAGATCTGCATCTTCAATAGTAATTTCTTCATTCACAGGAGGCACATAAACCTTGATAGGTTCACCCACTTTCTCTTTGCCCTTGGACCTTGGATCTATCTGCAATTGTGATTTAGCCTTGGTTGCTTCAGGATTTGTTCTTTTCTTTATCACAATGCCTTTGGTCTTTGGAAGTTTCTTTTTACCAACAGAAGCTTCAGATTTAGATTTTACTGTTTCTGACTTGAGTCTAACTTCTTCTTCCATCAGACTCTCAAAGTCCATTCCTGGATTCTCCTTAAGAAATAACTGTCTTAATAATTCTTCATCAAGATCCAAAAGTTCATCAGAACTTATCCTTTTACCAATAGCAGAAGTAATTTTTTTTCCAGCATCAGAACTTGTCCTGTGACTTGTAATTTCAGTCCTTCTTGATGAGAAACTTCTACCTTGACCATGACCTCCACCAATTCCAGAGTTTCCCTGGTCATCTTTGTCATTATCCTTCCCTTTCAGTGTCTGATCAGTTTTGCATTTGGACTTAATTACTTTCTCCCCCTTTTTGGCATCAGCAGGTAAAAGAAGAGAGACAAGCAATTCCACTGAAGCTTGGATTTCATCGAGTTGAGATTGCTGAGAAGCTCGATTTTTCAAAATATCATTAATGTGAGACTATTGCTTCTCTTGGGTCTTCTCAATGTAAGCAACTCTATCAAAGGTAGGTTGGAAGAATTTTTTCTTTTCAATTTTCTTAACTGTTTCTTGCTTGAGCAATTCTTCCTGAATTTTATGTAACTCTGCATGAGTAGTTGAATGTAGACCTTGCAGATGTCTAGTACTCAATGCACTGACTCGAAGCTGTGTCGTGAAATCTTCATTAATTAACATTTCATCAGCTTTTTCCAAGTTCTCAGTAAGAGTCTTGTCAGATGGAACAAAGGTAACTGAGTTCCATTCCTTAGTCCACTCCTGTCCTCTAGGAGTTTCACTCCAAGGGACTGGTGCTGCTTTTGTCACAACCTTCTCAACTAGTTCAGATTTGTGAACAGTTTGTGTAGGTGCATGTCCTGAAGGACCAGCTTCATCAGCACCTGCATTAATAGCAGTATCACCAGTAGTATCAACATTTGAAGCATCAGAACTGACAGAATCAGCATCTTCTGATAAAACAACAGTATGAGAAGCAATTGAGGCTTCAGCATCATCCTCTAAGTGTTGATATGTTTGCAAGTTCTAATCAACAGGCATATCCTGATGCTCACCTATATTCTGATCATCAACATCTAGATGCAGAGAAGGTGTGGTAGACAATTCTGGAGTTTGAGTAGCATCAGGAAAAAGTGTTGTTGATGGAGTAATTATTGTTGGAGCTTCTAAGTAAAGAACCTCAGGCACAACCAGGTTATGAATATCAACTTCAGCACTTGTGCCTGGGTCTACAAGAGATACAATTTCATGTACAGGAGACACAGATAGTGTGTTGGCCTTGTCCGTAGCAACTTCCTTGGTTGAGGACAATGGAGAGGGAGATACAGTAACTTCAGAATATACTGGTTCTTTTGAGATCAGAGATTCCTGATCTCCTTCCTTAGCTGCTGCTTCCTCATCATCTGAAGCTGGCCTTTTTGCTCTCTGTTTCTTGTATCTCTTTGAAGGTGGGGATTCCTTGGGAGGTTCAGCAAAAGTCATCCTTCTAAGCCTTTTGAGAAGCTTAGATCCCCCAATTCCAGAATCCTTCTGAGAAGGGACTTTCTCAGCTTCTTGGACAACAGGTTTTGATGCAGAAACATGTTCCTCACTATCAGACTCATCTCGCAGAACAATCCTCCTTCTTTTCTGTGGTGTCTGAGGAACAGTCTTTATCGTCTTGGGCTTGGAAGATGAAGGCTTCACAGTAGGTGTTGAGGATGAGGGTTGAGCTGTCTATGAAGGTTTGCGATAAGTTTTGAGATATGTTCTGAGAGAGGGTTGAGGTATAGATGTATGTGTGGTATGTTCTGATGGTTGGTGTGGTGGTTGGGATGTGGTGGTATGTTGTACATCGGGATAAACAGATCTATAGGTTTGAGGATCAGCATTTACTAGGATCCATTTTACAAATTCAGGAATCTGTAATGATCTAACCACCGTTTTGTTAAGGTCAACATTTACCAAGTCATTAAAAGCACGTTTTGCAAGTTTAAAGGGTGGATATAAGTCAGTGGTAGGTTGGGGTTCATCAGCAAAACAGAAATTATATATAAGCTGACAGAATCTAGCAAAGTAGACAACATTCCTATCCTCTGTCATCCTATCCCCTATAAAACCTAGCACAGCACTTGCAAAATCAAAATGAGTTTGGTTTATAATGGCATACCCGATGTGCTGACTCATTATTGGAATAGCATCGAAGTTTGAACACTTATTCCCGAAGGCTTTAGTGATGCAATCGAAGAAATAGCTCCATTCCTTTCTGATATGTGCCCGTTTCAACTGTCCAAGCTTAGCCAAACTCCTTTCATACACCAAACTGTCCAATAACTCTTATAGAGCTGATTCCTCTTGTGTCAAAAAAATACAGCCTTCTGGTAAATGTAAGGCCTTGCGAATTGTACCAGGAGTTACCACATGTTCAGAATCATACACTTCAAAAACAATACTGGGAGTACCAGTTGCACCACCATTATCAAAATGCCCAGTCCGCCAAAACGTCAGAACTTGTTGGCTTGAAAAGACTGAAGGCTGGGTCAATGCATACCCAATTTCACTGTGTGCAAGAAGATCTTGCACAAAATGCAACTCAGACGGAGCTTCATCATGATTGAGAATTGCAGCATAGTTATTTGGAACGAACTTAGCTCCATCAATGATCAAATCCTTAGGTGCCATGAGAAAAATTGAAAATTGAGAGTGCCTGTAAGTGGTTTGATAGAATGTCTGTATGAAAAACAACTTCAGGAGATGAGAGATAGTAAAAGTGAAGAAAGAGAGATAAAGTGTAAAAGTAAATAAAAGATTGTATAATCTTCTCTCTCTCTCTTACTTATACATGGTTAAAAAAAATATAACCGTTGGACACCTGTCAGACATGCAGCAATAATGAATAGTTAATGGGCACGGGAAAACAGTAATCATTACTTATCACATTCAGTTTTTCAAGGAAAAACCGTTCCACTTACCAGTAATCCCATTAATTGAGGTAAGTGTGTTTTATTCAAAATTTAAACTGTTCCCACTTATTCAATTATTTTCACTGCAAAACCAATATTCTGAAGAAAAAAAAATCGACTGTGAGAATGACCAAAATAAATCAAGTAAACAAGTACTGATATTTTAAAATCAGAACTTAATTTAAAGCAATAATTAAAATGGTCATCATAATATGGATTTATCAGGATTTAACAATGCAGTAGAATTGCAAACATCTCAGAGACAAAATCTTGTAAAAATATAAAATTCCATTAATATATTAAGAAAATACATTCATCAAATTGAAAATTACATCAGAACATTACAAGACTGTCCTAAGCTACTAAACCTAACATCAACAGCTTTTGTCCTTGGCTAAGAATCCGGACAAAACTGACGATGAAGAAAAATAGGAAGAAGAAAACAAATTATTTCTTCTTCCGACTCTCTACAAAAAGAATAGCGAGTCGTATGATTCGCTCTTGTTGGCGGAGTGCTTCCACCCATTCTTCCTCCAATCGCTCCAGATGGCGATGGTAATCCATGTAAAAGAATAGGAGGTGAGTGAGAACCTCTTGGGGAACCGAGTCCCAAATCTCATCAGGAATAATAGTTACGTGCCATTCCTGCTGCCAGGCCTCACAGCTCAACTCCATGTTGAAGGTCTCATAGTTCAAAAACATATTGTAGTTGACCATGTTTGTGTTGATATGAATGAAAGGAGAGTGAGTATGTGAGAAAAAAATGATGTGTAGGCCGGAGTGAAGTGTTGGTTTATATAGGCAATAGAATGCAAGGAGACGCAAGGAAATTTAATTCTGACGGGTAGAAATAATTCTACCTCGTCTCCCTAGACTGGGAAGAGGAAAAACAGTCATTGGAAGTGTAAAACGTGGTTTAATGCGCACAAGAAACAAGTAAAAATTATTGTGCATGTACGTGTGCCACTATCCCTAATTATATTGACTGTTAATATTCTACCCAAACATATTCTGATTTAAAATGAGACTGTTTCAGATTTTAACCATAAATAAGTCAAGTAAAGGATCAGAATTTAATATCAGAACTTAGACTTATATCAGAACTTAACAGTCATCAGAACATGATTTCTTAACTCGAAAAATGAATGCCTATTTACGTAATTCTTCACCCAAATTCTGATATCGATTCTTCAGAACTTAATCATCAGAACGTTCAATAGACCCTATCCTCAGAATTTATGCAATCTGAAACATAAACTGTTCATCTACAACAACATGAATCACCAGAGAAATTTTCATCATTCATATGGAGTGTTAGTGTGTGCATTAAGCTAAATATCAGACAAAGAGTAAAGTCTGACTCACTTCAGTATATCTCAGAAATAAGGCATAACTAAAACATTACTTAAAATTTGTCATTATTCTGAATCCTACTTTTGAATAAGTTCATGCACGAGTCCACCTCAACTGTTTTGTGCTAATTTTATGCATCTTTTCAAATTCCATTTTACAGTGGCTTCTCAGTGTAAGTGAGTCACGACTGCTTATCAGAATTTATGCCTTTATTAGAGTATTTCTCCAGTAATCATAGAGTGTGAAAAGTCACCAAGAAAAATAATTATTTGCTTTTCTGATGCATATTACTTAATACCAGCAATACACTTGGGTCGTCCCTTCCACATTTTTACTCTAGATCTCAAAGGAGTACCTGATTTTTATTTTCTTTTCTATTACTTTTTCTTTTGATGAGTAAGGTTTATCAGCACTTAGTACATCCATCAGATTTACTAACATCAGAACTTAACAGATGAGAAGCATTATTCTAGTTTTTGACTTAGTAATAAGATAGACAAAGTAAACGTGACTAAGCTCAATATCAGAATTTGCTTGTGTCAATAAATTTCCATATAAATGATTACTTCTAACATGGGATTTCTAGTATGTTAAAGACTACTAGGTTAGTATCTAGCACAGTTATCCTCATAGGATAGAATAGTCACATAAACAGTTATATTGCTATCAGAGTTTAGAAATTCACATCAGACAACAATCAGTACTCAAGCAATTTTCAATTAAGTACAAAATACATAAAGAGAGTAATTTCTGTAAATACTGATAATAAAGTCTGATGCAGTATAACAAAGACTAAACAGATTTAGAGAAAGAACCTGAAACCATTCCAAGTTCATTTACCAACACTACTAGAAATAGTAGATACGACATCGGTCCTTAGACATCGGCATGTAATGCACCCGATGTTAAAATGCAGTTTAACATCGGTTTTGTAAAAAGCGATGTTGAATACGAATATTGACATCGGTTTCACTTAGTAGCCATTGTCTATCTTCAGAAATTAAAAAGGCCACAAATTTGTTTTTAACTTTGACATCAGTTCATTTTGTTAACCGTTGTCTATGGCCTTTTAAAAAAATTAAAAATTACTTAACTCCCCCCCCCCCCGCTTTTCAGTACACTTTCCCCCCTTTAATTTTAACAAAACATATTTTCCCCCCTTTCCAAAAAACCTCCCGCGAGCCTCTCATCTCTCCCCGACCCTCGCCTCTCTCATCTCTCTCATCTCTCCCCTCCTTCTCTCTTAGTCTTCTTACCTTTCTTCTCTCTTCTTACCTTAGTCTCTGTTAACCGTCTCTTCTCTCTTTTCTCTGAAACCCTAATTTTAGCCCCAATTCTAATTCAAGATTTGGAGCTTCAAATTAGAGCTAATTAAACTTGAAATTGAGCTAGTATCTGGAGGTTGGAGCTAGTATCTGGAGGTAGACAGCATTTGGAGGTTGGAGCACTGAGGGTTTAGAACATTGGGGTTTCGGAACATTGAAAGCATCCGGAGGTATATTCTTCTTTACTTCTTTACTGTTTATCTCCCTCATTTTTATGTTTAATATCTTCTTTGTGCATGTAAATGTTTTATGTTTATCTTCTTTTCTTCTTTACTGTTTTTCTTCTTTGTGCATGTAAATGTTTTATGTTTTTGGGGGTTTTATGTTTGTTTCTTTTTGGGGGTTTTATGTCCTGTTTTTGGGAATTTTATGTCATGTTAAATATTTTAGGTACACTGATGTAAATCAATGTTTTAGGTACATTGATGTAAATGTAAATATTTCTGTTCTGTTTTTAATTATGTGTTTTCTGGGGGTTGTTCATACATATTAGTGTGTTTTGGGGGGGTTTTGGGGCTGCATTTGAACAGGTCTCAGATATGAACAAGTCTCTGCATTTCTTGTTTTGTATGATAGTCATTTCTCTGATATGAACAAGTCTCTGCATTCCTGATATGAACTATCTGTTACTTGTGTTGTATTATAGTAATTGTTTTGTATAATTATCCTTCTCACAGATACAAGTAACAGATAATTTTAATTTATTTATTTATGGGCTGAATTTGTTTCAATACTCAAGTTCTCACTGAGTTTTATTTATGTGAAGGAAATTTAACAATTGTCTGGGCTGTGAATGTTGGAATTATTGGTTTTTAATTATGTGATATTTTCAAATATCTTGGTTTAATTTGTTTTAATTATCTTGGTTTAATTTAGTCTAGTTTATAAATTTAGTCTAGTTTTGTAATTAATTGGGTATATGTATAGGATCTTAGAGTAATGAATTAGTACTATAAATTATTAGGATATCAAGGTATTTACTCCTTTCTAAGTTTATATAATTAATCCCTACAGTAACCAACACAAATTTGATATGCCTTTTATTAAATAATTATAAATAGGTATGTGTTGGATTTTTAATATTTATAGTGGCTATCAGGTAGGGAAATTTGATGGATAAGACATGGATTTTGCAAGATAGGGATTCTTTAGCATTTGAAATAGGGGTGGAAAACTTTTTGATATATGCTGAAGAAAATTCTGAAGATCGTAACAAAATTCCTTGCCCTTGTGGACGATGCGCCAATTTTAAAAAATTCTCTATAAAAATAATCAGGGGCCATATCTATGACAATGGCTTTTTTCTAGGTTATGTACATTGGGTTTGGCATGGGGAGACTGCTTCTACGGGTCCTAAATCTTCAAGTGCTAGTTGTCCACCTGAAGAGCAAGCTCTAGACCCACCTCCTGAGCAAGCCTCTGATGAAGCGTCAGAGCATGATCAGGAGCATGTCGCTGCTTCAGAAACTGTTGATGTTTGTGAAGCGGCATATAACTCGAGTCAATATGATAATGATTCATATCAGTTTAGGAGGTTCGTAGCCGATGCTGAGCAACCTCTATATGAGGGTAGTGACTGTACTAAGTTAGAGTCGATGTTGAAGTTACATAACTGGAAATCTAGGTTTGGTATTACCGATAGTGCCTTCACTGACCTCCTTTCTTCTGTTGGGTCTCTACTTCCCAAAGCTAATGTGTTACCTAGTAATGCATATGAAGCAAAAAAACCCTCTCCAATTTAGGTCTAGAGTATATAAAGTTCCATTCATGTCCGAATGACTGTGTACTGTACAGGGGTGTACATGTTGATGCAACCAAGTGTCCTAAGTGTCGACTTTCTCGGTGGAAGTTGACAAAGAAAGGTGAAGAGAGGATTAATCTTCCAGCCAAAGTCATGTGGTATTTTCCAATAATTCCTAGATTTAAACGTATGTTTAAATCTCCTTCCACCGCTAAACTAATGTGTTGGCATGCGCAACAGCGGACACAAGATGGTAAAATGCGACATCCAGCCGACTCTCCATCTTGGAAAAATATAGATTATAGGTGGCCATCCTTTGGTAGTGAACCGAGAAACCTTCGCTTGGCTTTATCGGCGGATGGTGTAAAACCGCACAATAATGGCCTATCTAATAGATATAGTTGCTGGCCAGTCATATTGGTGACTTACAATCTTCCTCCCTGGTTATGTATGAAAAAAAAATTTATGATGTTGTCGATATTGGTCCCTGGCCCGCATGAGCCTGGTAATAACATCGACATCTACTTACAACCGATGATTGATGATTTAAAAAAGCTTTGGAAGGAAGGGGAACCAAATATGTATGACGCGTATAACAAATCATTTTTCACTTTAAAAGCAGTTTTAATGTGGACGATAAATGACTTCCCTGTTTACGCAAATTTATCTGGTTGCGTTAATAAGGGTTATAAGTGTTGTCCAGTTTGTGGAGATGACACCGTAGCTAAATTTTTGACTCATAGTAGGAAAATGTGCTACCAAGGGCATCGTCGATATTTGCCTCTACATCATCCTTATAGAAGGCAGAAGGCTGCTTTTAATGGACAACAAGAGTTTGGGCAGCCGCGTCGAACCCTATCCGGAGAAGAAGTGTTAGTAGAGTAAGAACAAATCAAATTTGAATTTGGGAAGAAAATGAAGAAGGCAAAGAAGGTTGAAAGTCCATGGAAGAAAAAGTCAGTATTTTTCGAGTTAGAATACTGGAAATTTCACCATGTTAGGCACTGTATTGATGTCATGCATGTCGAGAAGAATGTATATGATAGTCTGATTGGCACATTACTAAATATGCGCCATAAGACAAAGGATAGTGCGGCAGCCCATCGTGATATGATGGAAATGGGCGTTAGATCTGATTTGGCTCCCCAAGTAGGAGTAAAGAAAACCTATTTGCCTCCTTCTCCCTTTACTTTGTCAAAGGCAGAAAAAAGGACTTTCTTGTCATCATTAATGTCGATGAAACTTCCATACGGACATGCATCGAACATAAAAAATTGTGTTTCCATGCCTGATTTGAATATTTACGGGCTGAAATCACATGATTGCCACATTCTTCTCCAACAATTACTCTCGGTTGCAATACGCTCCGTTCTTCCGAAGCATGTTAGGGTCACAATTATTAGATTGTGTTTCTTTTTTAATGCTTTGTGCAACAAAGTAGTAGACGTGTCAAAACTGGATAAGCTGCAGTCAGATGTTATACTAACCTTGTGCGATCTAGAAAAGGTTTTCCATACGTCATTTTTTGATGTAATGGTACATACAGTAGTCCACTTGGTCCAGGAACTACGCTTATGTGGACCAGTATTTTATAGGTGGATGTATGCGTTTGAACGGTTTAATAAAGTACTAAAGAGTTATGTTTGAAACCGTTATTATCCCGAAGGTTGTATGGCAGAGGGTTACCTTGGAGAAGAGTCCGTAGAATTCTGCACCGAGTTTCTTAGTCAGAATTACTCCACTGCCGGTCTTCCAAAGGACCAAGATAATAAGATATCAGGTCCATTATCCGCTGTGATAATAAAATCAGTGGAAGAGAAGGAGCGAGATGAAGCACATCTACATGTCCTTCTAAACAACGCTGAAGTGTTTCCATATATTCTGTGAGTTTATGCAGTTTGTTGTTTTCAATTCCTCATTATCCAGTAATTAGTCTTGTAATGTGTCTTTAATATATCATTCCATATGCATTTTTCAGAATGCATAAGGAATATCTTGAAGAAATTCACCGAGGGAAAAGGAAAAGCTTACATTGGCTCATGAGAGAGCACAATCGACTCTTTGCTGATTGGTTTCAAAACAAAGTCAGTGTTGTATTAGGTTCTTTGATCTGTAGTGTAATGACGACTATTAGCTATTTAGGATTTAAAATTTCTTATCATATCTGTAGGTGAATGATGAACTAAGGGTGAACAACAAAGGTGTTTCAGATACGATAAGATGGCTCGCTGTCAAGCCATCATTTTCAGTACTAACTTATCAAGGTTATCTAGTGAATGGAGTGCGATATTTTACAAAGGAACGAGATGACATACGCGTTGTTCAAAACAGCGGGGTGTCTGTCATTGCTAAAGCGGTCCAGGTTTCTAGTGCCAAGGACTTGAACCCCGTAGAAAGTGATTTGACATTTTACGGTATCATACAAGAGATATGGGAATTAGACTACCATGCATTCAAAGCTCCCTTGTTCCTGTATAAATGGGCAAGTAATGATAAAGGAATAAGGGTTGATGATCTTGGGTTCACACTTGTGGATTTTAGTCGGCAAGGTCACAAAAAAGATAAATATGTTTCTGTTGACCAAGTCAAGCAAGTGTTTTACCTTGAAGATCCCGTTGATGCTACCTGGTCTATTGTTCTGTCCTCCACAACTCGAGACTACCAAGAATTGTATAATAAAGATGACTTAGGAGACACGATCATGGAACATCCCCCATTCTGCACTGAAATCACTACAAGAAATTTGCAATCCGACAACGCATGACAAACAACGGTTAAAAAAAACCGTCGTCCTAAAAAATCATACAACGGTGAATTGATTTTACAGAAAAAACAGTTGTGTGAGCTCCATAACGAACAACGGATATTCATCTTTTTTAAACTGTTGTACAAGTTGTATCCTCTAATCGAGCCAGACAACAGTTTTTTAAATATAGTGTTGTTGTAGATCTTTAACACAACTATTACAAACCGTTGTTACAATGTTAAAGTATAGGGATATAAGATAACGGTTTTGACATTACATTGTGTAATTGAGACAACAGTTTTTTAGAAGGGTTGTCCTCTAAACCATCAAACAACGGAATGAAACCGTTGTCTGAGGAATTTCAATGGGTACTACGTATTGAGGTGGCAGCACGTGATAGGTGGTAAATCATTCACAAGGATTGCTGATGTGGCGAAATGAGAGCCCTTCATTGATATGAGATTTGATATTGGCCGTTAGATCGAAAAATAGCCGAATTCTTATACAACGGTTTTATGTTAAAACAAAAGTGTTGTCTTAGTTGGTCTCATACAAGCTTTTAGATATTACGTTGTGTAATTCACACAACAGTTTTTACAAGGGTTGTCTTAGAAAACTTCATACAACGGAACAAACCAGTTGTCTGAAATAGTTATTTTATAATTTCAATGGGCACCACCTGATGAGGTGGCACCCCATGATTGGTTGTAAACATTTTACTCGGATTGCTGAAGTGTCTCAATGATAGCCCTTGATTGAAATGAGATTAGATATTAGCCGTTAGATTGAAAAAAGCTGATATGCTCACACAACGGTTTTATAATAAAAAAAGTGTTACCTTATTTTATCTTTACACAATGGTGTTTCAAGGAAACCATTGTAAAAGTATTACTCTATAAATGAGATTTCCGGTTTACAAGATTAATTTCTAAAATAATTTTTTTCGACGATTCAACCGTATAGATGTTAAGATATATCAATTTTAGTCATATGAAAAAATTATTAAAAAATTTGAAATTCATCTTGCACGTCAAGATTAGAAAAATCTAGTAAAACTACCCCTTCGAACAACGAAACTCGTTCCCGATTTACTAGATTAATTTTTAAATTGATATTTTCGAAGATCCGACCGTACGGATGTTAGGATATATCAATTTTATTCATATGAAAAAATTATTAAAAAATATGAATTTCATCTTGCATGTCATGATTAGAAAAATCCAGTAAAAGTACCCCCACGACAACGAGACTCGTTCCCGATTTACAAGATTAATTTTTAAAATGATTTTTTCGACGATCCAACCGTACGGATGTTAAGATATATCAATTTTAGTCATATGAAAAAATTATTAAAAAATATGAACTTCATCTTGCATGTCAGGATTAGAAAAATACGGTAAAAGTACCCCTCCCGACAAAGAGACTCGTTCCCGATTTACAAGATTAATTTTTTAAATGATTTTTTCGACGATCCAACCGTACGGATGTTAAGATATATCAATTTTAGTCATATGAAAAAATTATTAAAAAATATGAACTTCATCTTGCATGTCAGGATTAGCAAAATCCGGTATAAGTACCCCTCCCGACAACGAGACTCGTTCCGGATTTACAAGATTAATTTTTAAAATGATTTTTTCGACTATCCAACCGTACGGATGTTAATATATATCAATTTTATTCATATGAAAAAATTATTAAAAAATATGAACTTCATCTTGCATGTCAGGATTAGAAAAATCCGGTAAAAGTACCCCTCTCGACAACGAGACTCGTTCCCGATTTACAAGATTAATTTTTAAAATGATTTTTTTGACGATCCAACGTACGGATGTTAAGATATATCAATTTTAGTCATATGAAAAAATTATTAAAAAATATGAACTTCATCTTGCATGTCAGGATTAGAAAAATCCGGTAAAAGTACCCCTCCCGACAAAGAGACTCGTTCCCGATTTACAAGATTAATTTCTAAAATGATTTTTTCGACGATCCAACCGTACGGATATTAAGATATATCAATTTTAGTTATATGAAAAAATTATTAAAAAATATGAACTTCATCTTGGATGTCAGGATTAGCAAAATCCGGTATAAGTACCCCTCCCGACAACGAGACTCGTTCCGGATTTACAAGATTAATTTTTAAAATAATTTTTTCGACGATCCAACCGTACGGATGTTAAGATATATCAATTTTATTCATATGAAAAATTATTAAAAAATATGAACTTCATCTTGCATGTCAGGATTAGAAAAATCCGGTAAAAGTACCCCTCCCGACAACGAGACTCGTTCCTGATTTACAAGATTAATTTTTAAAATGATTTTTTCGACGATCCAACCATACGGATGTTAAGATATATCAATTTTAGTCATATGAAAAACTTATTAAAAAATATGAACTTCATCTTGCATGTCAGGATTAGAAAAATCCGGTATAAGTACCCCTCCCGACAACGAGACTCGTTCCCGATTTACAAGATTAATTTTTAAAATGATTTTTTCGACGATCCAACCATACGGATGTTAAGATATATCAATTTTAGTCATATGAAAAAATTATTAAAAAATATGAACTTCATCTTGCATGTCAGGATTAGAAAAATCCAGTAAAAGTACCCTTCCCGACAAAGAGACTCTTTCCCGATTTACAAGATTAATTTTTTAAATGATTTTTTCGACGATCCAACCGTACGGATGTTAAGATATATCAATTTTAGTCATATGAAAAAATTATTAAAAAATATGAACTTCATCTTGCATGTCAGGATTAGAAAAATTCGGTATAAGTACCCCTCCCGACAACGAGACTCGTTCCCGATTTACAAGATTAATTTTTAAAATAATTTTTTCGACGATCCAACCGTACGGATGTTAAGATATATCAATTTTATTCATATGAAAAAATTATTAAAAAATATGAACTTCATCTTGTATGTCAGGATTAGAAAAATCCGGTAAAAGTACCCCTCCCGACAAAGAGACTCGTTCCCGATTTACAAGATTAATTTTTAAAATGATTTTTTCGACGATCCATCTGTACGGATGTTAAGATATATCAATTTTAGTCATATGAAAAAATTAATAACAAATTTGGAATCCATCTTGTATGTCAGGATTAGAAAAATTCAGTAAAAGTTCCACTCCCGACAACGAGACTCGTTCCCGATTTACAAGATTAATTTTTAAAATAATTTTTTCGATGATCCAACCGTACGGATGTTAAGATATATCAATTTTATTCATATGAAAAAATTATTAACAAATTTAAAATTCATCTTGCATGTCAAGATTAATTTTTAAAATGGTTTTTTTTGATGATCCAACCATACCAATATCTTGATTTTAGTCTTATGAAAAAATTATAAAAATATTTCATATTCATCTTGCATGATATGTATACAAAAATCATGCTTGGAACCTGAATATTCAGAAAAACACTAGTTTCCAAAACTAGATTCATTTAACGTGCTGTAAAATATGTATCATATGTATACTGAATATTTTTTTCAACGTGTTGTACAATAACAATAAAACATAAAATTATCTAATTACACTAATATATAATAAAATTAAAAAAATAATATAAATACACATGAATTAAAATTAAAATTAATCAAATATTACACAATATTTCCCCCCTTTGATTGAATGAAATTTTTTGTTTCCCCCCTTACCAAATTCTTCTTCCCGGTTTCCCACTTTTCACTATAGCCCTATCTCTTCGGCCCCTCTCACACAAGCACTCGCATCACTTCATCGCCTCTCACACTTCCCTCTTGCCATCTATCTGGCATCTCTTTTCCTCGTCAGTTTCAATTTCTTGTTTCTTCTATACAATCAAACCAGAGCTTCAGAACCCTAATCTTGGTCGACTTTGAGTTATTCAAAATCTGAGTTGTAATTAGTTTTACAATTAGTTTGATTGGAGGTTTTTAAGAGGAGCCCAATCTTTAATTCGCTGAAATTAGTAAGTTAATTGAGTCCTTTACAATTTTATGTTATATTTTGAGATGGGTTTTTTTTAGAACTGGGTGTATAACAAGCTCTGTTTCTCCTCTGGTTGGAGATGTAGCTCTGGATTTCGAATCTGAGGCTATTTTCGATCAGGAATTCATCAATGTAAGTAACTAGATATCAGAGTTTTCGTACCATTTTCAAATTTCCGGCTAGAGTTGGTTACTCTCGATATTACTTGTTTTTATAAATTGAGCGTCTCTTTCTACTTGGAGTTGTTCTAATTGAGCAAGATGCCTTTTTCTGGCTGATTGTTATATTATTATTGTCTTATAACACTTTTGTTTTGATGTCTTGTTTAATTGAGATGTATGTTGTTTATCCCAAATTGTGAAATCTAGTTATGCAAGTATGCCACAAGTTCTGTGCATTTCGGGGTCTACTTTGAGTTGTAAATGCAAGGAATTTATGTATATGTGAAACTTTATATAATCAAGCACATACCTGACTTCTACGTGTTTGTGTTCTCAGATTAAACTCTCCGACTATAAACAAAATGATGCCTCATTTTGTGGTAGATATCAAGCACATACCTGACATCTACATGTTTGTAAATGCAGGGAATTAGTGCATCGAGGTTTAACAAGTTGTATCTTAGTAATTCCGTATAACAACCATATGAGGCACTGGGATCCATATGATTACCTATGCATGTTAAAGCATTTTTCAGAACATCCAAGGTCTTTAAGTCAATTTTGTGCGTGTTGCTTTAGTAATGTTTCTCCTTTGGAGATGCTTGTTGGGATGTGCTTCTTACTAGTTTGATGAAAGGATCTATTTTTACCCTAATAACTTGGTCCGGAGTTGTTCATACAATGTAAGAAAGAAGGTACTATTACGCAAGAGATGTGTCTATAATCTATAAAATTTTAGTTGTTCGAGTGCAGTTTTTTTGGTTGCTCACAATGATTTGGATCTATCAGTTATAGACCTCTGGTGTTAGTATATCTTCGAAGGGTTGGCTTTAAATTTAGTTGACACAAAAAGTGATACTAGCTTTTGTTTGTATGCTTTACATTCTATACCTTTCTATTTCTTTTAGAGATCTTACCATACTTTCATTACTTATAACATAGTGAAACTGCTGGATTGGGGATATGATGGGAGGGCCACTAGTAAATAAATTGCGGCTGTGAGAGCAGCATTTCGACGAGAGGTTTCAGTTTGGCACCAGCTTGACCATCCAAATGTTACAAAAGTATACATATTTCACATACATTGATTGCCTTTTCTACTTACTAAAAAATATTTGTTTTAACTACATATATGTATTGGTCCCTTCAAATTTTCACGATGATCCAGCAATTTTTCTGACAGCGTCTTTTTTGTGATATTCTGAATCTTATACCATTTATTTGAAGTTTCCAATTTGATGTTCACCCGAAGGCTTGACTGCAGTTTGTTGGTGCATCGGTGGGGACTTCAAATATCGTGGTCCAGCTTGCCTTGGATTTAGCTAGAGGGTGAGTTTCTGTTCAATGTTTATATATAAAACTTGATAATAGCGATCCATAATTGATATTTGTCTTCACTCTGCAGTTTGAACTATTTACACTCAAACAAGATTGTACACCGGGATGTGAAAGCTGAATATATGCTACTGGATGCCCGGGGAAATCTAAAAATAGCTGATTTTGGACTTGCTCGATTTGAAGCTCTGAATTGGGAAGATATGACTGGTGAAACTGGAACATTTGTGTACATGGCACCAGAGGTAACAATGCATACCTGACATGGATTCTTCACTTTTCTCTTTTTTTCATACCACTACCGTCTGCACTGCAAAATATAAATTTGAGGACTCAATAATATGAGACCAGACTACACAGTTACCTACAAACAACATTGACAGTGCCGATACCTGCATTGTTTATTATCTTCTTTTCCAAATGATGCCATCTTGTTTCTTGTTTATCCCTTTTATATGTTGAAACTGATTTGTATTCCTTCACCATCTAATACACATCCAAAGACCAGACATTATTTAACCCTACTTAACTCTCAACTTATCTAACTCTTAGTGAGCTGAAATTATTTTTATGAGACCAGGGTTTTTGACTATATACATTCACAGCCTGAAATTAATGAGAAAATGAGAGCCATACTTGTAGACTGGTTGATTGAAGTTCACAACAAATTTGATCTAATGCCAGAGACTCTTTACCTCACAATCAACATAATTGATCGCTATCTAGCAATGAAGACAGTGGCAAGGAACTGCAGGGCATTAGTTAAATGTTTACAGCCTCAAAGTATGAAGATATATGGTCCCCTGAAGGGAATGATTTTAACAAAATTTCAGACAATGCTTACACTGATCAACAAGTGCTAGTTATTGACAAGAAAATTCTGGGTGGGCAGGAATGAAACTTAGCTGTCCCTACTCCTTATGAGCGTATGTATGCAAATTAGTAATTGTGTACCTTAATGAGCATGTTTAAAAATAGATTTTAAGTTATAGTTGTAATTCTTGTAGAGAACCTTTGTATTATAAATTTAATTTCAATTGTGAAATAACAATTGAATTATTAGAATATCATTTTATTTTAAAATTGATTTATTTTAAACAATGAGATTAATTTTGTAAACAGTTGTGTAAAATCTACTTAAAAAATGATGAAAACCATTGTATGTTTCACTACACATATTTTTTTAAAAAAAACTGTTGTCTTTTGATATTCTTTGCAATGATTTAAATTTTTTATACCATTGTCTTTTAAACAAAAAACATTAATGACAATGGTTTTAACTAGTTAAGAAAAGTTTATAAACTGTTGTTTATGAAAATATCGAATAAGTTAACAATAATGGTTTTTCTAACAAAACCATTGTTGTTAAGTTAGATAGACAATAGTTGAATAAAAAAACGGTTGTTTAAAAAAGTTCCAACAATGGTTTGTTTAGAATAACTGTTGTGTCTGCCATGTTAACACAAGTATTCTAACATGTTGTTTAATCTCTCTTTTTACAAGCGTAAAAACAACCATTGTCTGATGTTCAATCACACGAGTGTTGGATAGACAACGGAAAACATACTTGTCACACAACGGCAAAAAACAGTTGTATGATTGCAAATATGTTGTAGTATTAATCCCCGCAACTGATGTCACTACTGATGATGTCGCTCATACTGCTAGACCTAATGTTGAGGGAATTTGGATTAAAAATACTGCTACTAAAACTCCTGCACCTAATGTCGTTACTGACTGATGATGTAGCTTTATGTAAAATATATATCTAAATGGGAATTTGAATGACTGAATGAACCATATATATTTGCCTTTAATTGTGTTATAATGTGTAAAATATATTGTTAATTTTTTTTTCTTTTGTTTTGCATTGTTATAATCATATAAGTAGTTCATCCATAATTACTGATTGATGGCATTATTTTTTCTTTAATTATTTTGCATTATTTAATTGTACTTCTATAAAATACTTTAGAGTTATTTCGGATGTGATTAATTACTGATTGTAGTTTAGGTAAATTATTGTTCTTGTATAGTTGTATTCGTACTTGCTGATTTTACAATTTATTATTTATGCTTGACTGTAATTAATGACGGACTGAAAATATATTGTTCAACTGATGGCTTTATTATTCAATTTAATGCAGACTAAGGGAGCAAAATGGCAAAGAAGCAAAAAGCCAAGAAAGTAATTTTCGAAGAAAATGACAGGAAGAATAACTCTGAAAAGGTTGATGATGAGATTGTTCCTGATTTCAAAACTTCAGAGACTTGTAATGAAAAGTTGGTTCAAGTCCCTCCACAATATCAAACTCAAAGTAGTTGTGAAGAAACGATGACCACTTCTGAATCTGCAAAAAAAAGGCTAGGAGATGCGCGTGGTGTTTCAGCTCTTCACAAAGTAGTGGTGAAGAAAGCTCGGGGAAAGAAATTTAAAGTTAGATACAATGATTTTGGAGTTCCCATCGGAAATACCAGGCCTACTTTACAGTCTTACATAGGAATGCTCGCAAGGACAATGATTCCAATCGACACTGAAAACTGGCCAAAAGTGGATTGTGATCTAAAAGCAAAATTATGGGATGATGTCCAGGTAAATTATATCCCTTGTTGACTTCTTCATTTTATTTAAATTGTGACTGTAAATTATGTGGCTAATTTATATTATGTGGCTCTTTAGGACACATTCAAAATTGCCCCAGAAAGTGAGAAGCTTGTGCTACAATCGGCAAGTGAAAAATGGAGGCAGTTTAAAGCTGATTTAACTGCAAAATATGTGATGCCATTTATTGGAAAAAAGAAGAAATTGATGAAGCCTCCGAAGAAGTATGCGTTTGTTGGTAAAGAACCTTGGAAGAAGTATTCCATTTTACTTGCTAAATGATTAAATAGATTTTGGTTAAATAATATTTATTAATTTTTACTAATTTATTTTGGTGCAGGAACAACGTAAGTTACAGAGCAATAGAGTGGCTAAACGGAAATATCATCACCGCTTGTCAAGGAAGGGGTATATTGGTTTGCGAGAAGAAGAAGTAAGAACCATATCTATTTGGCTTTGCAATTCTAAGTTTTAAGGGAGTTTAAACATTTTCTCTTTTTTAACAGATAAAGAAAGGGAACTTAAAGCGGAAAGAGAAACCTGATCGTGCAATTTTTTGGTGGAAGGCTAGGATGCCAAAGAATCCTGATGAGCTTACTGAAGAGCAAGCGGAAATAAATGCGAGAATTGTAAGTGATATTTTTAATACTGCATTCCCTTCAAAGATAATTGCGTCATAAATAATACACTAATTGTTTGTATTTATTTTACAGGCTGAGTTACTTGAAATGAAGGAGAAGGGTGAATTTGTTCCACATGGAACAGAAGATGTGTTGACTACGGCACTTCAGACTCCTGAGCACGCAGGAAGGGTTCGAGGGGTTGGCTGCTTTGTCACTCCAACAGCATTCTTCAATTTGCCAAAAGCGAAAAAGACTAAAATTACCAAGGCAGAGTTGTTGGATCAGTTGGAAAGAAATTAGCGAGAGATGGCTGAACTTAAGGCCTTGGTTAATGCTTCGAATGGTCACTCTCCTATGTTCTCTGAAAAATCAAGTTATCAAGTACCTGTTAATAAAGAGGGAGCTGCTGATAAGCGGAATGTTGGAGTTGCTATTAAACCGCTGAGTGCCAAACAGTTGTTGGTAAATGATGAAGACTTTGTTGGTTTTGACCCCTCTCCTCCGAGCGGAAAGAAGGTAAAATATTATTAAGATCTACTAGATATATGCCTACAGACTTGGGATTTATGCAATAAAATTAAATTGATCCCTCACTATAATGTAGGGTCCACAGTCATGTGAGCTTGCACTGGATTGCATAGAGAACAAGGTTGCTTTTGGAACAGTTTTTGATGATCACGAAGAGATGAATGTTTCAGTACACGGAGTGCCTCTAAAGCCCAGACATGTTCGTGTGTCGGTTGACGGACACATCCAGCCAGAGGCGTCGGTTCCAGTGCCCATACCTGGTGAAATTGAGGTTGTACGCCAAACAGTTGGCTCTCACGTAGCATGGCCTCGTGAATTGATCATCTACCCAACTGTGGCGGTATGTTATATAAAAATTATGTCAATATACTCTGAATTGATTGTTGCATTCTATAGTAGTTATGTCAATAATAACCGATTATTCTTGTTTTATTTAATTCTGTGTAGAAAAAGAAAAAGGAAGTGTTGCAGGGGCAGTCTAAGCGGAAAGATGAGTTGCAGAAACTTCAAGATGATTATAGAAAAATGAAGCTAAACAAGAATGTGCCAAAGCAGTACAAGGTGTTATACAAACATGCTGCAGTCTTCATGAAAGCCATTGGGGAGTCAATACCAATTCCGTGTGATTCGGACGTGTTTGGGACTGAGAAAATAATTTATATATTGCATGAAAATGTGAAAGCATTGTTGGAGTTCGATATGATTGGCCAAGCTGCAATATCTGCTTATATGGCATAAGTTAATTTTTTATCGTTACATATTCAATATTCATGTTTTATACGGATATTATAAGTAATGTAATTCACTCCCTGGTAGGCTCTTGCAAAGACTGATTAAGATTGAGAGGAAGAATGATGATGTGGTCTTATATGGATTTTTCGATCCAGGAGCTACATTTACGTTGAACAAATCTTTTCATTCTTATTTTGTTAATCGGTTGAAAGAGAGTAGTCCCTATCGCATGTACTTCATGCCACATAATCATAAGTAAGTATTTTTAATTTAGACATGCTTTTACAAATTAATATATTTAGGTAGTTTTTTTAAAATTTCTGACTTGTGTTTTTCTTTTTTCTTTTTTGTAAACATAGTTGCCACTGGATTTTGGTTGTAATTTGGGATGGCGACATTTATATTCTGAACCCTCTGCCACATCCAACACATTTTGATGAGTTGGAAAAATCATTAACAGAGTAATATATTTCTGTTAATTACTATATATAAATATATATATAGTAAATATTCTCCCTTTTGAAAAATAATCATGTATATTATTATTGTTCTGCAATGTAGAGCGATGAAATCCTACAATGCTCAAACTGGAAGGGGAAATAAAGCTCCTCAGATAAAGAATCTTCTTGTAAGTTTTTTGTATTTTTTTATCACTTTGTAATTTTAATTAATTTCTGGTGCTAATTCAGATTTTATATTGTAACAGGGATCTCCCAAACAACCAGGAGGGGTTGAATGTGGCTATGTTATAATGCGATACATGAAAGATATCATTGCTGATAAGGAGCTATCTTTTACTACCAAGGTATATATGCAAATCATTTCCGATAGATGGCATGTAGAATTTTTTTGTGTAGTTTTTCAGGACAGATAAATATGAGTGCCATTTTTATTATCAGTTTTTATTATTAGTGATTTCCAGATGGATCTTGTTTTTATTAGTGATAAGGAACTATCTGGTATATAGTTTTGGATTAACGAAGAAAATTACGGTTAAATATAGAAAAGGTCCTCTTCTGGTTAAATTATAAATAGTTGGTTCTGTTTATTTTTAATTATACATATGGCAATTCTGGTTAATAATATTCTGGTTGCTAATTTTTACGTGTGTTTTATAGTGGGCAGCCAAAACTCGAAAGTCCTACACAAGGCATGAGCTGGATGAGGTGCGGATGGAGGTGCTTGAATTTATCCAAGACAAGATGTAAAAATGATAAGTATCTATATATATAGCTTTCCTCTGAACTATGTGAATTGATATTGTGTTTGCTGGTGGTTGGTGGTTAATTAAGTGATGTTTGGTGACAATTACATCCATCATTCTGATTTATGTTTGGAATTGTCGAAATTTGACAAGTGGTACATATTAACTAGTCAAACATGTTTAGAATGTTGGATGTAATAACTAGAGAATTTGGGTTTTATTGTTTTTAGTTGGGATGTTTAATTTAGACTTGGAATGTAATGTCCGAATTGAGCTCTTGTTGGATTGAATGTTAGTAAATTTGGTATCAATGTATACCTCTATATTTTTACAAATTTGGTTGGATGTATTGCATATTGTTGGTATTTTTCTGGTTGAAAATGCAATTGGTTCCCTGGGCTATTAATAGTACCAGGATGGCATATGCAATTTACAGTACATATATTAACATCAGAATGGTAATTTAAAACCGATGTAAAAATGAACAAAAGACATCAGGTGAAACAATATTAAAAGAAAAAGAACTACAGAAACCAATGTCAAATAGTCATTTGACATTGGTTCTGTAAAAAAATCAATGTATTTTAATCCAAATAACATCGAATTTTCAATAGCTGATGTCTTAAATTTTACAATATTAAAGATTAAACATCGGTTAGAAAAAAACACTGATGTTAAACAAAAGGATTTAACATCACCAAATGAACGAAACCGATGTCTAACCCATTATTTTACATCGGTTGATAAAAGTACCCGATGTCTGATGGACCATTTCACATCGGTCAGACAACATAACCGATGTCTGATCTAGATTTTCACATCGGTTTATTTGAAAGATTTTTAAAAAAATATCTTTTAGAGCTTGTAGGTTTCATGTTTTAATGGATAATTACCCCATAATATACTCATATTCACCTAGAAATACTGTAATATAAGCTGAAATTTGTTGCAAAGACATCAGAATTATTCTTAAAACCGATGTATAGCACTGTAATAGACATCGGCTGTGAACCGATGTCAAAGCCTGATGACATTTAACATCACACGCGAAGACATCGGTTCAGTTTTTTTTTAACATCGGTTCAGAACCGATGTCTGATCCCATATTTTTAGTAGTGCAATCTTGTAAAAGTAGCTTCACACAGTGGTTTTGTGAAGATATATGCTAGTTGTTGATCTGTTGGAACAAAATGCAATTCCACTGTACCTTCATTCACATGTTCCCTTATGAAGTGGTACCTAATGCCGATGTGCTTTGTCATTGAGTGTTGAACTGGATTACCTGTCATAGCAATAACACTTTGATTATCACAGTAAATAGGGATTTTAAAATATATTAACCCATAATCCAGTAACTGATTCTTCATCCAAAGAATCTGTGCACAACAGCTTCCTGCAGCAATGTATTCTGCTTCTACAGTTGATGTGGAAATTGACTTTTGTTTCTTGCTAAACCAAGAAACCAATCTGCCTCCAAGAAATTGGCAGCTTCCACTTGTGCTTTTCCTGTCAATTTTGCAACCTGCAAAATCTGCATTTGAGTAACCTATTAGTTTAAAATCTGATTCTCTGGGATACCACAATCCCAGATCAGCTGTGCCCTTAAGATATTTGAAAATTCTTTTCACAGCTGTTAGGTGAGGTTCTCTTGGATCTGCTTGAAATCTTGCACAAAGACAGATAACATACATGATATCAGGTCTACTAGCAGTTAGATAGAGTAGAGAGCCAATCATACCTCTGTAATCAGTAATATCTAGTGATTTACCAGTATCCTTATCTAGTTTTGTTGTAGTGGCCATGGGAGTGGATGCACTTGAACAATCTTGCATTCCAAATTTCTTCAGCAAATTTCTGGTGTACTTGGTTTGACAAATAAAAGTGCCTTCTTCATTCTGCTTGACTTGAAGGCCCATAAAATAGCTAAGTTCCCCCATCATACTCATTTGATATCTTGACTGCATCAGTTTGGCAAACTTCTTGCAAAGTCTGTCATTTGTAGAACCAAAGATGATATCATCAACATATATCTGAACCAGAAGTAAGTCATTTCCATGGTTGAGGTAGAACAATGTTTTGTCTATAGTTCCTCTGTTAAATCCACTTTCCAGAAGAAACTAAGCTAAATTCTCATACTGTGCTCTTGGAGCTTGCTTAAGGCCATAAAGTGCTTTATCAAGCCTGTAGACATGATTAGGATATTTGGGATCTACAAAACCTGGAGGTTGTTCAACATATACTTCCTCCTCCAATTCTCCATTGAGAAAAGCACTTTTCACATCCATTTGAAAGACAGTAAACTTAGCATAAGCCAAAAATATCCTTATGGCTTCCAATCTAGCAACTGGTGCAAATATTTCATCATAATCACTTCCCTCCTGTTGAGAATATCTTTTTGCAACAAACTTTGCCTTATTTCTTGTAATTATGCCATCACTATCAGTTTTGTTTCTGAATACCCACTTTGTACCAACAACAGATCTGTTCTTTGGTCTTGACACTAGGGTCCAGACATTGTTTCTATCAAATTCATTTAACTCTTCCTGTATTGCTTGCAACCAATCAGCATCTTGAAGAGCTTCTTCCACTTTCATTGGTTCAGTCTGAGAAAGAAAAGAATTGTAAAGACATTCACTTGAAGTAGTAGTTCTAGTTCTGACACTTGCATCAGGATTTACAATTATTAAGTAAGGTGTATGTGATTTAGTCCACTTTCTTGAAGAGGGAAGGGTTTCTCTAAAACTGGATGCTCCCCCACGATCCGTGCTATCTTCATCAACATTTTCTGATGCTCCCCCTGAAACTATGCTCTCTGAGTTGGATTCTTCAGAATTTAAGTTTTCAGAATTATCAGAACTTGGCTTATCAGAACTAGATGAATCAGAACATGAAGAGCCAGATGTATGTTCTGATGTTTCTTGAGATGTGGTTGTATCTTCAGTATGCTCCCCCTGCTTAGGTGCATCTTCCTTTGGCGTAGTCACCACAGTTTCAATAACATCAGAGTTTAATCCATTAGAGTTTGCAGTATCAGGATTTAGACTATAAGGATCAGAATTTAAGTCTTCATTTTCAAATCTCAGCTGATTATGATCATTGAAATCTTCAAGTCCAGTAATCTTCTTATCATCAAAAGAGACATTGATAGATTCCATGACCACTCTTGTTCTCAAGTTATAGACTCTAAAGGCTTTTGTGGAAACTGGATATCCAACAAAGATTCCTTCATCAGCTTTTAGATCAAATTTAGATAGCTGTTCAGGTTGAGTCTTAAGAACAAAACACTTGCATCCAAATACGTGAAAATACTTCAGATTTGGCTTCTTTTTCTTCACCATCTCATATGGTGTTTTTCCATGCTTGTTAATTATTGTTGCATTCTGAGTAAAACAAGCAGTCTGCACAGCTTTAGCCCAGAAATAGGTTGGAAGCTTTGTTTCATCAAGCATTGTACGTGCAGCTTCAATGAGAGTTCTATTCTTTCTTTCAACAACTCCATTTTCCTGTGGAGTTCCAGGAGCAGAAAATTCCTGCTTGATTCCATGGTGTTTGCAGAACTCTTCCATTATCAAATTCTTGAACTCAGTACCATTATCACTTCTTATTATTTTCACAGAATATTTGACCAATTTATCCAGTTGCCTGACATGATCAATCAAGATAGATGCAGTTTCACTTTTTGTGTGCAAGAAATACACCCATGTGTATCTGGTGAACTCATCCACTATGACCATAACATATTTCTTCTTTGCAATAGACATGACATTTACTAGACCAAATAGATCAACATGCAGTAGGTGATAAGGCTCAAGAATTGATAATTCAGTCTTGCTCTTGAATGAAGATTTCCTTTGTTTAGCCTTCTGACAAGAATCACAAAGGCCATCAGGAGCAAATATTGATTTTGGCAGTCATCTCACAAGATCTTTCTTGACTAGTTCATTTATATTGTTGAAATTTAAATGAGAGAGTTTCTTGTGCCAATTCCAGCTTTCTTCAGTTGATGCTCTACTCATCAGACAAATTGCAGAACCATCAGTACTTGTTGAAATCTTGGCTTCATAGATGTTACCACGCCTGTATCCTTTCAGAACAACTTTGCATGTAGATTTACTTACAACTTCACAGTGTTCTTCAAAGAAATCCACATGATAACCTCTGTCACATATTTGACTAACACTCAGTAGATTGTGTTTAAGTCCTGAGACCAGAGCTACTTCTTTAATGATGATATTCCCAAGATTGATATTGCCATATCCTAATGTTTTTCCAATGTTGTCATCTCCATAAGAAACACTTGGGCCAGCCTTCTCCACAAAGTCTGATAGCAGGGCTTTATTTCCAGTCATATGTCCTAAACATCCACTTTCCAGAACTATAATGTTTTTCCTGTTGCCTTGCAATCACAAAGACCACTAATGATTAGTTGTAAGGACCCAGACTTGCTTGGATCTTTTGACCTTATTAAGTTTGTTAACATTTGCAGCGGATTTAGCATCAGAGTTTATGTTAACATTTTTCTTATCAGAATTTACACTATCAGACTTTGAATCAGAACTTACACTAGAAGGAACAATGCTAACTTTCTTTAAAGAAGGTTTTATTTGATAATAAGCATAGTACAGACTATGATATTCCTTACAAGTATAAATGGAATGCCATAAACTACCACAATGAAAACAAGGATTTTGTGGCTTATATCTAACAGACTGACTCTTAACTCATGACTTTGAAGGTAAGGAGTTTATGTTCTAATTTTTCCTGCAAAAAGAAGCCAGATGGTTAGAACTTCCACAGTTATGACATGTTTTTCTAGGAGCATCGGGAACAGGCTTATAATCATTGCTTTCATTCACACATTCCTTTCCATTCCTATTTCTCCTAGGTGATTACCTTGTTTGCATTCTTAACATCTTTCAGCTTATGCTTAAGCTGCTTCTTTGTCATTAAGCCTACATTTACTTCAGTTGTCTTTTCCTGTTTTAGTTTGTCAGAAGTTAATTCCTTTTTAACTTCTGATTTCTCATTATCAGACTTTACAGCTACAAACTTAACAGGCTTTAACTTAGATTTTTGACTAACAACTATAGGCTTAATTTCTACAGTTCCTTTATCATTCTTATCATCTCCATAACCTAAGCCCTCTTTCCAGTTTTCACTACTTAACAAATTCTGAGTTGTTCTGCCAGAGTTAGTCCAAGTCCTGATAATTTCTCTTTCCTTTTCTAACTCAGCTTTTAGTGATTCATTTATTTTAAGTAATTCATCCCTAACATAGAAAGCATCATCTCTGTCTTTCTAAGTTTGATGGAACATGACTAACTCTTTTTCTAAATAATCATTCCTCTTTTTGCAAGCAAGATTTTCAGAAGTTAATCTTTCACATGTTAAAGTTTGATCTCTATAGCTAATGAACATGGTTTTAAGATATCTTCTCAACTCATTAATATCATCAGTATGAAAAGCATAAGTAGTTTAAGGTACCTTTAACTCAGCAGCTTCAGAACTGCTTTCAGCACTTGCCATATCAGCATTTTCCATCAAGGCATAGTTCTCCTCACTTTCGGAATCTGAGGTGTCTGTCCAGCTTTTGTTCTTTGTGACAAGAGCCTTGCCGTTGTCACTCTTCACTTTCTTGCAATCAGGAGATATGTGGCCTTTCTCACCACAGTTGTAGCATTTGACATTTGTATAATCTCCTCTGTCAGACTTCCCTCCTTTGCCCTCAGATTTATTGAAATTCTTCTTATCAGAACTTGCACCTTTCCTGGAAAACTTATTTCCCTTCCTGAACTTCCTGTATGTAATCTTTGTGATTCCTTTCACCATAAGGGCACGCAGCTTCATCATCTCTTCATCAGCATCCGTCTCAGGCAAGCTTTCAGATTCCGAGTCATCATCACTATCAGAACTTGATGACTCAGTATCAGACTTTGTGAAGAGAGCTTTACCCTTGCCTTTCCTTGAGGTAGCTGCCTTGGGGGATTCTTCTTCAACTTTAAGAGCAACTGTCCTTGACTTTCCTCCTTTCCTCTTGCTTCTTTGTTCCATCTCAAGTTTATGAGTCTTAAGCGTCCCATAAATTTCATCAAGAGTCGTTTCATCAAGATTATAGTTGTCTCTTATTGTTGTTGCCTTCAAATCCCAGCTTTCAGGAAGAGCCACGGGAATTTAAGGTTTGAATCTTCAAGATCATACTCCTTATCAACCAGTGATAAATCATTCAAGAGTTTGACAAATCTATCATATAAATCAGTCAATAACTCATTAGCCTTTGAGTCAAAGTGTTCATACTCTTGCGTGAGTATTGTCTTTCTGTTCTTCTTAATCATATCAGTTCCCTGACATCTTGTTTCCAAGGCATCCCATATCTCATTTGCAGTCTTGCAGTTTATTACCCTGTTTGACATTACATTATCAATGGCACTATGCAGTAAGTGTCGTACCTTGGCATCCTTAGCAATTGATATGATATCTTCAGTAGTGTAGTCATTCTTCTCCTTTGGTACTGACTTTGCTGCTTCACTTGCAATTGCAACAGCGAGCTTGGTTGGTTTGTGAGGCCCTTCCTTGATTCTATCAAGATATTCTGGATCTGTAACTTCCAGAAATATGGTCATCCTCACCTTCCATATGGGATAATCAGATGGTCTCAATATGGGAACTCTAATAGTCTCATATCGGCTTTGAATTTGTGTCTTTGGAGGTTCTTCAGTTTTGGTGGGCTTAGTTGGAGTTTCTACTTCAGACATGATTGTTTTTGGATCTTAAAACTGTTTGTGTGTTAACAGATAGGCTCTGATACCACTTGTTAGGTCACACACACTGTAGAGGGGGTGAATACAGTGTATAGCACAATAAAATCGAACTTTAATAACTCAAGTAACAGAAAACACACTTTATTCAAAAAAAATAAACTATGTTACAGTATGGAACTGTCCTCTCTCAGTGATGAACAAATATCACGAGGGCTGCTAGGGTTATAATAAATAATCTTCTCGATAATGATAACACTTATAGTGTAAACCCTATGTCTGTGTTTATATACTACACATGTACAAGATAATCGCTAATTGATATGGAATATAATTCTGCTTCCTAAAATATATCAATCAGATATCTTTTCTTCCAAGTATTCTATTCTTCATAGAATTCCTTCTTCATGCATATCTCTTCTTATGTTTATCTCGATCTTCTCTTCCTGTAAATCAACTGCCTTCCTTATCTGAACATATTCTTTAAGTCCTGGTATTATCTTCTGATAAATATCTCCTGAACCTTAAGTACTGATGACTTAAGTTCTGACTTAAGTATAAGTGCTGATTTCAGTTAAGTACTGATTTGTCATGTTTAAGTAAGATCTGAAAACTAAACATAAATCATATTAGTCATGACATTATCAATTACATCTAACATTATCAATTACATCTAACAGCATTCATACTCGTGGTCCTCGGAGACAGAGAATGAATAGTGTTCTAAATATATAGGATGTGGATAAAAAGGCATGGCCCTCAATATGAAGAGAAGAGTACAACCTAGCAGATTTTCAGATCGAATATGACAATGCTATGTTTTATGTCATAAAACCAATTCATGAAGATCACACACATAAAATCATTAAATTTAATGTTTGGTCTAGTACCCCTTATGGAAATAAGAAATTAGATATCGTATTCGGTGATTCACAATAAGAAGTAAGAAAGCGACGTGAATACTATTTATCCAATTTAATATGTTTAACTCTAATCTTATTTTACCGGGTCTTTCATGGTCATTAATGATCAATGGAGTAAGTGTAATTCAGGATATGTTCTTGATCCAACAAATAACGCCACTAATGCGTACATGAGAGATAACTCCATGAACTTTGGACATAATTACTTGTATCACTAAGCTACCTCGAAAAGTATAACTAGGGGTCACTTTAAAACACAGCTCATTCGTTTATTTTTGAGTTAGCTAAATCCATGTTACAAAATTATATGTGTGATTGCGTCCTGGATGGTATGAGCCTATTTCTACCCTCAATGAAATAATGAATTATGATAATGTTTCACAATTATATAAATGGTGCTAATGTAGCATCCTAATATTAAAGTAATTCACTATTACCATTTACTAAAAACTAGATAATCCATCTACATAACATACAACTTTAAAGTAATTCAGTATCACCATTTACTAAAAAATAGATAATCCATCTACATAACATATAACTTGAAAGAAATTTTATATTACATCGATGCCAAACTATATCTTGTTTGATGTCATCACAATAAGAAGCTGCATGAGATTCCTCAACTGTGAATTTTTTCTCCACTGATATCTTCTGCATTGCTTTCAATTTTTAGTCCGTATCCACTAGATAATTATGGAGTTCTAAATTTTTCTCCTTAATTGCTAGTAACTCTTGTTCATTTTCATGGATTGAGCCCAGAAGTTTTGAAATTTGACCTTGAACACAAGCACATTCTGGTTTAAGTGTTGATCCATAATGGCCTTGGCTATCGAGGTGCTGCATAAATAATATAAAGTCATGTGAGAAATAAAAATAAAAATAAAGTCTTGACAAAGGATCTACAAACCCAGCATTCATGACAAGAAATAGTAGAACACCTTTATTTGACTAAAATGCAAACATATTATAGGCGATAAAACTTCAAGTGAGGGAAGTATTTATATAAGGCTCATTAACAAAACTTTACAAAACCTATACCCAACAAATTGGACAAACGGTGCCGGCTTCACTTTTTTATATTGTGTAAGCATCATTCACTTTTCCATTACCATGATTGCCTACACTATATTCAGTGTTTTTATGTATGTAACCTTCACTGCTTGGCACACTAAGAAGACTCTAAAACTAAAAAAACAATGCATAAGAATCATCTCATATTATAGAGGGTTTCTAGAAAACTTCTAAAACTAAAATAACCAACCTAAAAAAATTATCTCACAATTCTAATATAGAATTTCTAGAAAATTTTGTATAGGCATTTTTACTGAATTTAAATGAAAATATTGTCATATCAAGATATCGTATGAACTGGTTAAAATTCAAAATTACATTAGTGAATGATAAATTATAGTTCACCATTTTGCAAGACATACTCATAAAATGTATTTGTAAAAATCAATACACTGTAAATTCCATGAAAGTGTTAAATATACTATAATATTGATGTATGGTAAATTAATGCTTTTGTGTACCACATACCTGTGAAGTAATTGGAGTATTTTCTTTATTATTTAATCTGCTAGATAAGTAATATATCATAACTTAATTCAGTATATCGTATAATACTATAATACTTAGATATATCATACACCAAGATGAGTACCTTTTCTTCTTCTTGATCTAAGTCTCAACAAATTATTTCTCTTCATCTTTCTCATGTAAGCTTTGGTTTAGGAGAAATGATTTGTACTCATAGTATTATTGGTGCCTAGTATATATAACCATGACATGAGATTATATATTGATAAGTTAAATTGGGGGTTAGGGTGTATATTAAGGATTTATTTGGATTTTTTAAAATCTAAACTATTTAATTTGGATTGTAAAAATTCTTTTAAAATCTACTCTGTATTCAATGAGGATTATAAAATGGTTTTTAAAATAGGAGGTATTTAATTTTGATTTAAATTTTTTTATTCAATTTGTATTTTCAAGAATATATTAAAATTTGATGGTTTTGTATTTTATTAAATTGTAGATTTTGATAAATTTTCTTTGTAATTTGTGTGTTTTGAAATCTTAGCAAAATACTATATATCAACAACTCTTCTACTAGGTTTAAATCAACCAGTAAAATCATATAAAATAATGGATCATTGTAAATCATACTAAGGCGTACCTTTTACTATGTAAAATAAATTAAATTTGGTTTACCACTACAATTTGACTTTATATTATTGTAATGTATAATATCTTTTAAAGTCACATTTCTTTGGTAACGTATAATGTCTTGCACAAATTTACATTTTCCTATAATCAAATAATCCAATCTCCCATCTAATTTACTTCTAATATTAAAGATAACTTCCATAAACTATTTTGTATATAGTAAGTAACATTTTTAAAAATTTAAAATCCAACACTAAACTTAAAAAAACCGTCTAATAATTCTAAGACTAATAATAATAATAATAATAATAATAATAATAACAATAATAATAACAATAATAATAACAATAGTAATAATTTATTTTAATAAAATAATAAAGTGAACGGTAGAAATTCCAAAAATTATCTATCAACGTATACATAAGTATTATTCAAGCAAAGATTAGATTCAACTGTTATGATTGTTCAACGGATATTCAATACAATATATCATTATTGGTTGAAGGATAATGTGTCAAGAAATATTTTTGACTTTCAACGAATAATCCTTATTAGTTGAATTCCATATTATTTACCGTAAGCAAATCCTTATTTGTAAATTTAATAAATTCAAACTTATTTACAATTTGCAAAAACATAACACTATTGAATGAAGAGTAATTAGGCATACCTAACTCAATTACCAACCTAGTAAAAGTCGATTCATCAAGTGGCCTTGGTAAAGATGTCTGCAAATTGTTGCTCACTTGGAACAAGATAAAGTTTCAAAGTACCATTCATAACATGCTCTCTTATAAAGTGGTATTTCATGTCAATCTACTTTGTCCTCAATGTTGGACAAGATTTTCAGTAATGACAATGGCATTTATGTTGTCACATAAAATTTAAAACTTGTCCACATGTACATCATAATCCAATAGTTGATTTTTCATCCATAAAATATGTGCACAACAGCTACCAGCAGCAATATATTCAGCCTCAGTTGTGGAAGTGGATACTAAATTTTGTTTCCTCTTAAACCAGGACACAAGCTTATTTTCAAGAAATTGACATGTGCTAGTTGTGCATTTTCGTGTCTATTTTGCACCCTATATAATCTTCATCTGAATAACCATTTAGATTAAAGACGGAATCTCTAGGGTACCAAATGCCAAGTTTTGGTGTACTCTTGAGATATCTGAAAAATATTTGATAGCTACGAAATGAGATTCTCTA